>NW_004444122.1:4563691-4578389 GCF_000243295.1 Trichechus manatus latirostris | reverse complement strand
AGGGATGAGACCAGTGGAGTATCTTAGATGGCCGCTCACAGGCTTTTAAGACCCCAGACACTACTCACCAAGGTAGAATGTAGAGCATTATCTTTATAAGCTGTGTCATGCCAATTGAGCTTATCTAGCTCTCTTTTGATGTCAGTATACACTGTTTTCATTTTTGTAGGCGCCTAACATGGTTAAGGAGCCCTGGTGGCGCAGTGGTTAAGAGATACAGCTGCTATCCAAAAGGTTGGCAGTTTCAATCCACCAGGCAGTCCTTGGAAACCCTATGAGGCAGTTCTATCCTGTCCTCTAGGGTTGTTATGAGTTGGAATAAACTCGACAGCAATGGGTTTGGTTTGGTTTAATCTGGTTAAATAAACAGAGTACAAAGGCCGTTCCTTTTTCTTCTTTTTCAGAGTTGCTTATCAATTATGTGAATATCCCCATGTGAAATCTGCAGGCGTCATTGAGGCTCTGCTTTTCTACTTTCTATGCCAACTTCTCACAACAGCCTAATGAGGCAGGTACTATCACACCCCTATTTTATAGATGAGGAAACTGAGCACAGAAAGAGAAGACACTTGATCAAGGTCACAAAAGCTAGTCTGCAGCAGGGCCAGAAGCCAAGCCTACACCGTCTAGCTACAGGAGCCATGATCTTAACCTCTACAAGGTAGATCAAATCCAACCTGAGAATCACTCTTTCTAAGGGGAGTGTGTTCTCCTTAATCTATTACTGACTTGTTGGTATTTGTTCTATTTGTTTGGTTTTATCTTTTGTTTCCTTTTATTGTTTTATACTTTCTGCTTTCTATTTTTAATGGATCTTAATATTTTTTGGCTAGAGGCTGTAGTTTCTCTTTTTTTCCTGAGATGTAGAATTTAGATTGTGATCTATGTTTTCATTCTTTGGTTAAGTTTACAAGAGCTTGTGTCTTTTTGAAAGCATTCTTTATTCGGTATTTCTTTGGTAGGCAAGATCAGTGAAACTTCTCTATATGGCTGCATACATGTAGAATTTTAACAAATAGAATTGTAGAAAATTTGTTTTATTAATAGAATAACAAATAAGATGATTCTATTATTAGTTAAAATTGCAATAGCATTGTTGGCAATGATAATTTTCACTGTTTTAACTGAAACGCATGAAAAAGAAATCATCTTATCATAAGGAAAAAATGGATAAAGAATAGTTCAGAGTATTTTTGAGGATATCACAGCCATATTTCATTAATTGGCATCTTGACTTTTGGTATAATATTTAGTATAGATGAAAAAGTCTACATTAGGTTATAAAAGTATGTTTTGGTTTTTTTAGTTATGAGAGCAGAGAAGATGTGATCAATCATATAGTTAAAGTATTGAAAAAGATTACACAGTTTTTCATTTTTTTCCCACTCTATATTCTATTACTTTATAAGGGGACTGACAAGAAAAGCCTCATCCCACTAGACCGTATCCTCATCTCACTGGCAAGGAGAGAAAGAACCACATTTATTGCCTGCCTAAGTAAGGACAAGTCCCTCGGTGTCACAAACCGTTAAGAGCTGGGCTATTAACCGAAAGGTCAGAGGTGTCTCCAGAAACAGGCCTGGTTACTTCTGAAAGATCACAGCCATTGAAAACCCTGACGAGCACAATTTTACTCTGACACATATAAGGTCACCATGAGTCCGAACTGCCTGGATGGCAACTTTTTTTTTTTTTTAAGTAAGGACTATTATTCCTATTGTACAGATGAGAATACTGAAGCTCAGAAACTAGGTGATAATTGGTCAACAGATCAATTGGAAGAAACTCAAATTCCTACCATTGATCAAGTTCAACTATCTACCCAACCAGTGCATGAACCCTTTGTAGATGTGTCTTGACTGAGTGGTCCTCACGTGTGTGTGAGCTTCAACTGGGAAGTGGCCCACTCCACCTTCAGGCAGCTCTAAGCTTAAGGAAGTCCTTATCTTACGCCAGTACCTGCTTTCTAGTAGTACGTATCCTGTTCTGCCCCTGTAGTCTCATAGAACAAGCATCCCATTGGATATATGTAAATATTTGAAGACAACTATCTGCTTCCTCCCAATTAGTCACCTGTACCCAATTTTGATTGTTTTAAACCTCTGTTTACATCTCAATAAATGTTATTTTTAAGAAGCCCTCGTGGCACAGTGGTTAAGAGCTCGGCTTCTAACCAAAAAGTTCGGCAGTTCAAATCCATCAGCTGCTCCTTGGAAACCCTATGGGACAATTCTAGTCTGTCTTGTAGGGTCGCTATGAGTCAGAACCAACTCGATGGCTACGAGTTTGGTTTTGGTTTGGTTTTACTGAGTACTTACAATTGCTAGGCACTTTATTGATTTTTATTTTATTTTTTATCTCATTGCCATCTTCAACTCTTGAGGAATAAATATTATTAGCCCCAAGGCTTTCCTCTGTCTGAACAGCCATAGTTTCTTCAAATATTTCTCTACATCATGATTTTGAGTCTTTTCACAGTCCTGATTGTCTCTTTCTGGAGACACTTCTATTTGAGAAGGCCACCTGGAGTCTGAATTCTGGAATCACTGGATTCCAATCCTGGTTCCAACTCTTTCCGGAAATTTGACCTTGTGAAAGTTAATGTATATAATAGAAATGATAATATAGATCTTACTGGTATGCTGTGAGAATTAAATGATAAAGTATCTGAATGTTTAGCATTGTGCCTAACTTGCACCATAGGCCAATGAATATTATTAATTTTTAAAAAATTTATTTTGCTTTATTTTCATGGTCTGGAAGTCCCTCTAAGAGTACATAGCACCACTGTGACCACTGGAGCCTTTGCTGCTGGTGCCTTACCTCTCTTGCCCGACAGGGTAAACTAACTCCTTGGAACATTTTCTTTACCAAGAGGCCTTCTGCTTAGTTCAGGGAAAGGAGAGGGGTGGAGAAAGGTGAGAGAGACTGCCTTTCTTTAGATATCTTGCACTATCACCCCCTTCCATATTCTCTACTACCTAGATCTGAGGAGCAATTGTAGAGTTCTTTTCAGGTTTGACACCAGCAATTCTGACTGTGAGACTACACCAAGGCTGAACCATGAAACACAGCAGGTGTTCACTCTGGGCAATACCAGATTTTCTAAATTTAAGAACAACAGAGCACATCGCATTGAAAGTCAGGACCCTGGGTTTCCATCCAGCTCCTCTATCAATGAGCAGTTTCATGGGTTGACCATGTCCTATTTTTGGCCTTCTGTTTCCTCTCTGTCAAATGAGGGTGTTGGACCACACTCTCTAACATCCTGTGATCCTAACCTACTCTGGTTTTGGGGTTGTTCTGGGAATTTATGGAGCCTTTTGAGCATAGGGGTGGGGAGGATGGAAAGGCCAAGTGGACAGGGCCCTCCTGGAAGCAGAGAAGTCCCTTTTGTGTGTTTTATAGACAGGGGTTCAACCTGAGACTGTGCGTGTGTGTGTGTGTGTGTGTGTGTGTGTGTGTGTGTAGGGGGGTTTCAAAGGTAAAAACGTGCTTGATTTATAAAGATCTATTTTGTCTCTGCTCAAAAGAAAGGAAGAGTACCTTCTTCCTGAAGAATGGTGAGCTCTCAGGCTCCTTGAATTCCCAAGTACCTGAGAGACTTTTAAATTACTTTCTCTTTTTCCTTTCTGATATTGCAGAATGGTTATTACTGATTATTCACTAAGGGATGTTTACATTTTAGAAATCAAGCTAGTTTTTTAATAATTTATTTTTTTGTTGTTGAGCATATACACAGCAGACCATACACCAGTTCCACAGTTTCTACGTGTATAATTCAGTGACATTGATGACATTTTTTGAGTTTTGCAACCGTTCTCACCCTGCTTTTCTGACTTGTTCCTCCCCCATTAACATAAACTCACTGCCCCCTAAGGTTCCTATCTAATCTTTTGATTTGCTCTTGTCAATTTAATCCCATATAGATAGATTTTAAAAGAGCACAATGTTCAAGGCAGACATTCTTTATGAGTTAAGCTACTTTTAAAGACCCAGTTAATAAAAGTTATGTTATGCAACTTTCTCCTTCTGCTGTCATAATCCCAAAAGCTTTAATAAAACTAAATGTGTGCTAGGATTAGCTTTAGATTTTTTTTTTTGCTCTATTTACAGAAGGGTGGGTGCTTTTTATTTTATTAAGTCTTTTAGTACAATTTGGTTTTTAAATTAATTAATACCAGTTAAGATGTTTCAACAAACGGATGCAATGCTGGAAGCATTCACTCGCCTGTCAAGAAATTTGGAAGGAAGCTGCTTGGCCAGCCGACTGGAAGAGATTGATATATGTGCCCATTCCAAAGAAAGGTGATCCAATGGAACGTGGAAATTATCAAATAATATCATTAATTTCACATACAAGTAAAATTGTGTTGAAGATAATTCAAAAACAGTTGCACAGCACATAGACAGAGAACTGCCAGAAATTCAAGCTGGATTCAGAAGAGGACGTGGAACAACTGATATCATTGCTGACGTCAAATGGATCCTGGCTGAAAGCAGAGACTACCAGAAAGATGTTTACTTGTGTTTTATTGACTACACAAAGGCATTTGACTGTGTGGGTCATAACAAATTATGGATAACATGGCTAAGAATGAAATTCCAGAACACTTCATTGTGCTCATGAGGAACCTGTACATAGACCAAGAGGCAGTCATTTGAACAGAACAAAGGGATACCGTGTAGTTCAAAAGTGAAGAAAAGTGTGCGTTAGGGTTGTACCCTTTCACCATACTTACTTAATCTGTATGCTGAGCAAATAATCCAAGAAACTGGACTATATGAAGAAGAACGTGGCATCAGGATTGGAGGAAGCCTCATTAACAACCTGCGATATGCAGATGATACAACCTTTCTTGCTGAAAGCGAAGAGGACTTGAAACACTTACTGAGGAAGATAAAAGATTAGAGCCTTCAGTATGGATTACAACTTCACAGAAAGAAAACAAAAATCTTCACAATTGGACCAATAAGCAACACCCAGATAAATGTAGAAAATACTGAAGTTATTAAGTATTTTATTTTACTCAGCTCCACCATCAGTGGCATCCCTAGGGTTGGTGTCACCTAGTGCAGTACCTCATAGTGTCACCCGCCCATGCTAATTACTACAATCTTGTAGCCAAAACACCAGAAAATTTGACAAAATCAGTGACTGTAAAAACACTGGTGCATGAAAACAACAGTGCATGCTTGTAGCTCATGCAGACAATACCCTGTGATTCAAAGAATCATTGTAATCGAGTAATAATGACAGCTCTGAGCAGAGCACATTAGAAGGTTGAAAAAGTAAATTAGCATAGAGTTTTGGCCTTGTAGGTATATTGATACATGTAAGATGAGCTTATGAAATTTTTTTTGTTCTTATAAATAACTACTGGGATATTTTTATAAAAAATAATATATTTCTGCTGATACACTACACAAAAATTTTATAGACAGTCATTTTGGTGTCACCTCTTCTGACAGTGTCAGCTGGTATGGTCTGCACCCCCCACCCCCTGCATCTCCCTAATGATGCCACTCTCCACAATCAATGCCCATGGATGCTGCAGTCAAGAAATCAAATGATGTATTACATCAGGCAAATCTGCTGCAAAAGACCTCTTTAAAGTGTTCAAGAGCAAAGACATCACCTTGAGGACTAAGTTGCACCTGACGCAAGCCATGGTATTTTCAATCTCCTCATGTGCATGGGAAAGCTGGACAATGAATAAGGAAGACCAAAGAAGGATTGATGCCTTTGAGTGATGGTGTTGATAAAGAATAGCGAATATACCATGGACTGCCAGAAGAAGGAACAAGTGTGTCTTGGAAGTACAGCCAGAATGCTCCTTGGAAATGAGGATGGCGAGACTTTGTCTTACGTACTTTGCACATGTTATCAGGAGGGACCCGTCTCTGGAGAAGGACATCATGCTTGGTAAAGTAGAAGGTCAGCGAAAAAGAGGAAGACCTGCAACAAGATGGAATGACACAGTGGCTGCAACAATGGGCTCAAACATAGCAATGATTGTGAGGATGGCGCAGGACGGGGCAATGTTTTGTTCTTTTGTACATAGAGTTGCTATGAGTTGGAACCGACTGGAGAGTACCTAACAACAACAAAATTTTAAACTAAACATGTATTAGTTTAAAAAATTAGTTGAGCAGAGATATATATGCAGAACTGGAAACAAAAACAAGTAAAATGAAAATAAAATTGTCATCCTACTACTAAGAATAACCTGTTCAAAGACTACTGCCACTGAGTTGATTCTGACTCATGGTACCCGCATGTGTTACCAGAAAATCCTATAGGATTTTCTTGGCTGTGATCTTTACTGAAGTAGATCTCCAGGCCTTTCTTCCATGGAGCTGCTGGGTATGTTCAATGCATCAACCTTTAGGTTAGCAGTTGATGACAAATCAATTTCACCACCCAGGGACTGACCTAAAGAACCAGTTGCCATCCAGTTGATTCCAACTCATAGTGACCCCACTGTTAGAATGTTGATGTATTTCCTTATGGCCTATTCACTTACTTTTTCTAATGCTTATTGAGTGTTCTGTAATACACATACATTTTTTGTCTCCTTTTTGTTCACTCAACATAAGGAAAGAATTTCTTATATTAAAATATTTTAAATATATGTCTGTTGCATGTGTTATATAGAACACACTCATGTTAATAATACAAAGACAACAGAAGAACACCAAAAAACAATGTGCTTTCATGTCCCCTCATATGTGTCATCCTTACAATCCCGTGTGAGAAACAGGGCTAAGACTATTTCCAACTTCCAGCTGAGGGTCTATAGCTTAGAAATGGGAAGTAACATCAGGTTGGTTAGGGTCACAGGCTTGAGTACCACTTACTAGCTATGTGGCACTGTATTAGTTCCCTAGGGCTGCCATTAAAAGTACCACAAACTGGGTGGTTTAAAACAACCAAAATTTATTCTCTCACAGTTTTGGAGGCCAGAAGTCCAAAATCAAGGTCTTGGCAAGGCTGGTTCCGTTTGGAGGGCTCTGAGGGAAAGTCCATTCCATTCCTCTCGCCTAGCTTCCCATGTTTCCCCCGATCCTTGATGTTCCTGAGTTTTTGTAGATGCATCACTCCCATCTCTGCCTCCGATGTCACAAGACTTTCTTCCCTGTGCGTTTGCGTCTCTCTTTTTTTCTAAGGACACCAGTCATATTGGACTAAGGCCCACCCTACTCCATATGACCTCAGGCTAACTAATTACATCTGCAAAGACCTTAAATCCAAACAAGGTTACATTCACAGGTACAGGGCAGGTGGAGGTTAGGACGTCAGCATAACTTTTTCTGGGGGGACACAAACCAACCAATAACAGGCACCTTGGATGAAAGAGTGGGTCTAAGATTTGTTGGGCCTGAAGCTTACATAATTTTAGGGGGCCTCCTTAAAAGAACAAAAAGCTTATTCTCACAAATTTTACTAAAGCATCTGATCTTGTAAATACATTGCTAGAATCTCTCCCAGGGCCTTGGAAGGCCCCATGCTAGTGAGGGGCCTTGAAGGTTAAGCTGCCTCTGCTCCAAGGTAATCTGCCTCTGCTAGGGCAAGTGACATTTTCATCTGTAAAATGAGGAAAATAAAACTACTTGCCTCAGAGTAGTTAAGAGGATTAAGCAAAGCACCGTATTGTAAAACCAAAGAAATCAAGCCCACTTCCACTGAGTCGATCCCAACTCCTGGCGACCTCATGTGTTTCAGAGTAGAACTGCTCCATAGTGTTTTCTTGGCTGTAATCTTTCCGAAAGCAGGCTTTTCTTCCATGGCGCCACTGGGTGGGTTCAAACCGTCAACCTTTAGGTTGGTAGCTGATCCCAAACTGCTTGTGTCACCCAAGGACCTCACTGTATTGCACTTGGCAAACTGCCTGGCACATAAAAAATCAGTTGCTGTGGAGTTGATTTTGACTTATGGTGACCCCATGTGTGTCAGAGTAGAACTGTGCTTCATGGGATTTTCAATGGCTGAGTTTTCATAAGTAGATTGCCAGGCCTTTCTTCTGAAGTGCCTCTAGGTGGACTGGAAATTCCAAACTTTTGGTTAACAGCCGAGTGTGGCAACCATTTACACCGCCGACGGACTCCACTGGGCACATAAGTGCTTAAGAAATATTAACTTCAATTACTATTTGTTATGGATTGAATTGAGCCCCCCCTCCCCAAAAAGTATGTCATCTTGGCTAGTCCACGATTCCCAGTATTGTGTGATTGTTCACCATTTTGTCATCTGACGTGATTTTC
The DNA here is from genome assembly GCF_000243295.1 of Trichechus manatus latirostris. Taxonomy (NCBI): domain Eukaryota; kingdom Metazoa; phylum Chordata; class Mammalia; order Sirenia; family Trichechidae; genus Trichechus; species Trichechus manatus. Next base: position 4,570,124 of record NW_004444122.1, on the reverse strand, counting down.
CTATGTGTTGTAAATCCTACCTGTATGATGTTAATGAGGTGGGATTAGCGGCAGTTATGTTAATGAGGCAGAACTCAATCTACAAGTTTAGGTTGTGTCTTAAGTCAATCTCTTTTGAGATATAAAAGCTAGAAGCAAGTAGAGAGACAGGGGGACTTCATACCACCAAGAAACAAGAGCCAGGAGCATAGCGAGTCCTTTGGACCCAGGGTCCCTGCGCTAAGAAGCTCCTCGACCGGGCAAGATTGATGACAAGGACCTTTCCCCAGAGCTGATGACAGAGAGAGAAAGCCTTCCCCTGGAAATGGCACCCTGAATTCAAACTTCTAGCCTTCTAGACTGTGAGAGAATATATTTCTCTATGTTAAAGCCATCCACTTGTGTTATTTCTGTTATAGCAGCACTAGATGACTAAGACACTATTATTATGCAAAATCATGTAGTTATGGCTGTAGTCATTTGAGTTGCCTCCCAGAGACTGTTATTCATGTACATACTTAAGAAAATTATACCTTCGAGGCTTCTCACCCTGGCTCACTCATTCATTTAAGAAAACACTGAGGTCCTGCTAGATATCTGTGTTAGACACAGGTCTCAATTAACCTCACACTTCATTCGTTGGAGGCGCAACTCCAATGTCCCTTTCTCTTCTAAGTCTTCCCTGGACCTTAGGCAGATTCACCACTGTCTGGGCTTATGCTATGTGACTGTGTTTGGACATGACCAGCATTTAAGGGAAGTACCCTCCCTTTAGTCCGGACTTACACCCCTATGCTCAGGGATGTAAGTGCTCAATAAGTATTGAATGAGTTGACTGAAAGTGTGCTTTGTTTTCCCATGAGGATTTTCTTTTGTCAACTATCTTGTTGCAAAAGCAAGCAAGATGTGTGTAAAACTGTTGGAGGCCTTTAGAAACACAAGTACAAAGCTGTCTTAATCTTGTTTGTTTCTGTGTGACAATCTTTTCTTATTTTGGAACAACTAAAATTCTCTATTATATTACCAGACCACACTTCGCAAACTTCTCTCTTGTGCTAATAAAAAACAATAAGGCTATGGAGGGGAAGTCCTTCGGGAATGTGTTCTGTATCAGGAAAAGTAGCTAAGCTCTGGGATCCTAAAGAAGCCTGGGAAAGTCTAAGCAGAAATATGGCATTAGGGTGTATTATTTATTTAAAAACAGAACTGCACTTTGCAATTTTTATGATGTCTTGGCTTATTAAAGTCACTAATAGGGAATGAAAATATCCCGATCATAAAGTTTATAACAGCATTCAAGTGTCAGAAAATACCCTGGCCAATCAGTAGTAGATACACGTAGGGAAGGCGAGAAGTGGCTGGGGTAAACCACACTACATTTATGTTGCTGCTACCTGCTGCTGAGTTGGCCCCTGACTCATGGTGATCCTTGCACAATGGAACTAAATGCTGTGCAGTCCTGCGTCATCTCCACGAACGGTTGCAGGTCAGACCATTGTGATCCATAGGGTTTTCACTAGCTGATTTTACCGAAGTAGATCACCAGGCCTTTCTTCTCAGTCTGTCAGTCTGGAAGATCCGCTGGAACCTGTTCAGCATCATAGCAACACGCAAGCTCCGCTGACAGATGGGTGGTGGCTGCACATGAGGTGCATTGGCCAGGAATCGAACCTGGGTCTCCCATACGGAAGGTGAGAATTCTACCACTGAACCACTAATGCATACACATCTGTGTAGCACTTTGTAATTTATGAAGAGTTACCTTTCACCATCATTACCTGTCATGGGTTGAATTATGTCCCCCCCAAAATGTGTGTATCAGTTTGGCTGGGCCATGATTTCTGGTATTGTGCGATTTTCCTATACCCTGTAAATCTTGCCTCTATGATGTTAATGAGGGAGGGTGGACAGCAGTTGTGTTAGTGAGGCAGTACTTAATCTACAAGATTGGATTGTGTCTGGAGGCAATCTCTTGAGCTATAAAAGAGAGAAGCGAGCAGAAAGACAGGGGGGCCTCATACTGCCAAGAAAGCAGTGTCGGAGCAGAGCGTGTCCTTTGGACCTCGGCTTCCTGAGCAGAGAAGCTCCTAGTCCGGGGGAAGACTGATAAGAAGGCAGACAGAGAGAGAAAGCCTTCCCCGGAGCAGATGCCCTGAATTTGGACTTTTAGCCTACTTCACTGTGAAGAAATAACTTTCTCTTTGTTAAAGCCATCCACTTGTGGTATTTCTGTTATAGCAGCACTAGATGACTAAGACATTACCCATCTCACTAAAACGACCCTATGAGGTAGGTAGGCGGCTGGTTACTGGCCTCTTTTTACAGACAAGAACCACCGAGGTAGAGCTGAGACTGGAACAGATGTGCCAGATGGCATAGCTCCATCCACCACACTAGACTCTCAGCAGGGTCTCCGATTTCCTGGGTGCCTTCAGAGGACCCTGCTGATCTCTATATAGATTTTACTGTGACCTGGGCTACGTGGAATATCCTGGGCATCGCAGGATGGCAGCTTTCCATGAATTCCTGTGGGCAGAGTTTCAGCTTATCCTAAGATGCGCGATTTTATTTAACAAATACTTGGTCTCTATTTTGCATCCGGAACTGTTACAGATGCAGTTAGTTTCCCCCCCTTCATGATATAGCAGGTAAGAAAGACATTAAGCACGTCACTTTGGAGAAGTGTTGCATTCATCTCCCTGGTAATGACCCAGGGACCCCAGGAACCTTATCTCTGAACCATCTAACCCTGTAAATGTAAACGAATTTCTGAATTAACCCATCTGAAATTCTAACACCACAGGTAGGAGGGGAAGGTGCTATGGCAGGCCTGAAAATAGCTGTGGCAGAACTCCCTAGCACAAGCAACCCCAGGGGAAGCGCACTCCTCTACACCCCATTTACCTGCGCACATGCCTCAACATCATGGAAGCGGAGGAACAACTTTACCTTATTATGTTTGTTATCTAAAAAAAGAAACCTCAGGTGGCTCAATCTGGAAACCATTAAATTCCTAGAAACAAAGCTGAGAGGCCAGACACTCGTCAGTTGCATTGGCAAGATAGAAACGCTCCGGCCTTCCTAGTGGTTTTCCTCTCTGCCTCAGTGTTTGCAGGCTCTGAGTGAGGGGCACCAGGCCGGGACTCATCCGTGGTCTCCCCCAGCCAAGACGCTTTATTGGGAGCCCCTCCGTCTCCCGCAGGAATCCTCGAGGGCGCTCCCTCCTCATTCCCAAATTAGCTGGACTCGAGTCCATAAACAGAGTGAAAAATTACAGGACTTCCCCCTTGGAGCTCTGGCTGGTGGCTTCCACGGAGGACTGGCACCATCTCCGCTCCCCCAGCCCCAAACTGAGCATTCCCTTTCAAGAAAGACACACACACAGCCCGCTCAGGGAAGCTGACGTAACCACCCTGAGGAAATAACCACTCTAAGTGGCTTCTAAGCCTCATTTCCCTATGGAAATAATCAGCACCTCTGCCCCAAGACAGCGCCAGATGAACCAGTATGAAAGGGATCACCCTAGTGTTCTCAAAAGTGAAGGCTTTTGCCAGTCTACTGATAACAAAGGGCGCTAACCTCTATTGTCATATTTAATCCTCAGAACAACCCAGATGGTGGGTAGGACGAGTATTACTGTTTGCCATTTTACGGATGAGAAATCCAGGCCCTGGGCGCTCGCTCTCTCTCCGCAGGTCACGCAGGGGGCGCTTGGGGGAGCCTCTGCCTCCAAGCCCCAGGATCGCCTCGCGGCACCACGAGGTCTCCCGAGTCAGCCCGTCTGCGACTGAGGCCACATGGCTTCATTGTCCTCGCAGGCGTCCCGCTGCGCGGACGCTGCCGTCTCGGCGGAACGCAACTCCCGCCGTTCTGCGGAACGGCCCGTGGCGGGGCGCAGCGGCTGCGGCGAGCCAGGCAGCGCCCAGGACAAAGGAGAGGAGCGCGCTTGGGGCCCGAGGGGTGTCCGCCCGGGTCGGTGGCCGAGGGGGACGCGAGCAGAGGGACGCCAGTGTGCGGGCAGCGCCCCTCAAAGCCTCCTTTCTTCTCTCTCGCTCTCGGAGGCTGCCCTCGGAAGATCCAGAAGGGGGCGCAGCTCATCATCCTTGTCGGCCTCGCGGCGCGCCCCGCCCGCCGGCCGGTCCCGTCGCACCCTCCCTCCGCCACCGCCCCCACCCTGAGAAGCGCACAAAGAGCGGCCGGGCCTGGAGCGCACTCCTCCCTTCGGGGCGGGGCCGCGGGCGGGGCCGCCGCGCGCTCCGCCGCGCTTGCCTTAAAGGGCCCGCCGGCTCCTCGAGCGCACGGCGCATGCCCAGCCGGGAGGGAGGGTGGAGGAGCAGCGGGCGCGCTCACTCGCGCCGCCCGCTAGCGCTGTGGCCAGCGTCCCCGCGGTGGTTGCGCGACGCTCGTGCGCGTGTCTTGCCCTCGGCGTCTCGGCAGGCGGGCTGGGCTTGTGCAGGACCCCGGCTCCGTGCATTCCAGAGGTCACTGGCGGCTGGGCCGGCGAGGTTCGCGCTGCAGCCGGCTTCTGGCCGTTTCTTATTCGCAGTTTCAGGGCCAGTTGGGCGAAGTGCAGCCCAAGGGGACAGAAATGCAGGCGCGGGCGCGCGCGCGGGGTGGCGGTGAGGGCGGGCGTGTGCCTTTGTGTCTCCTGCGCTCCCGTGCAGGTGGGCAGCCCGCGCCGGGAGCCACTTTGTTCGTGCGCCCCAGGTCATCGAGTCCCGCTTTCCGCGTCCGAGGGCTTGGACCGTCCTTTTGGGCAGACAGTGGACCCTTCTCCCAGTCGCACCTTTGGCTCCAGGGGTTGCTCATATTTGGGGGCACTAACGGGACTTTGTAAGGACTGCTCTCTTAGAGCTGGGCCCCTAGCATCAGAGTTGGGCGCGTGTTTTTTTCTCAGTCGGGCGAGGGAGGAAACCTGGAGACAGTGATTGTCCTCGGCTGATAGGTACAAACAAGTGTCCCGAGCCTGCCGGTCCCGCATTAGACAACAAAGAGAGGCGTTAGCGGCGGCGGGGGAGGGGCGCGGCCGGGAGGAGGACGGGGCGGGCTGCGGCGAGCGCTGGGGAGGCGAGGGGTGGGGGTAGTTCTTCGCTCGCTCAGCCCGCGGCCTCCGCCCGCCCCCGGACCGGCGCGCGCCAATCGCCTACCCCAGCGATAGTGTCAGTAGCATTGTAGTGTCAGCTCTCGCCGGTGACGTTGCGCCTCCCTCGTCCCCCTCCGGAGCCGTCTGGCTGCAGAGGCTCAGTCAAGAGGCGGGGAGGAGAGGAGGAAAAAGCGCTGAGTGAGGGCGGGCGGGAGTGGAGGAGCCGGGGAGGGGCTCCTTAAAGAAACGCTGCAGTCGCTCGCCTGCTCGCTTCTCGCTCGGCATTGTGGCCAGCCAACCGGGCAGTCGGGGGGCACGCGCGGCCGCCGCTCGAGCTCTGCCCCCACCCCACCCGCCAGCAGATCTGGGGTGGGGACCCAGGCGGGGGCTCCTGCAGCCACTGCCTGGTGCGGACCGCACGGAGCGACCCACTCCTCCCGGCACGGAGAAAGGAGCAACGGAGCCCTCCGCAGCCGGCCGGCCTCCCCACTCCTGACCACCCGCTTCCCGGCTGCCTTTGTGGTCGTAGCTTCTCGCCGCCGAGTCGAGGGCCGGTGGGGGCGCGGCGCGCACGGCCGAGCGATGCCCAGCTCGCTGTTTGCAGACCTGGAGCGCAACGGCAGCGGCGGCGGAGGGGGAGGCGGCGGCGGGGGAGGCGGCAGCAGCAGCGGCGGGGGAGAGACCCTGGATGACCAAAGAGCCCTGCAGCTCGCGCTCGATCAGCTTTCGCTGCTGGGGCTGGACAGTGACGAGGGCGCCTCTCTCTACGACAGCGAGCCGCGCAAGAAGAGCGTGAACATGACCGAGTGCGTGCCAGTGCCCAGTTCCGAGCATGTCGCCGAGATCGTGGGGCGGCAAGGTGGGTCCCGCAGGGATAGGGAGCTGGGGGAGGGAGTCACGGGCCACCGCCCAGCAGCGAGAGCGCGTGCGGGAGCGGGATCCGCGGCGCCGGGGAGCCTTAGGGAGGAGGAAGAACCGCGCGATGGGCCGGCGCCCTAGACAAAGAAAGTGCAGGCAGTCTGTCTCCCACAGCCGCGCCGCGGCCCCGGCGGGATGCACTTTGTCCTGCTAAAATCACTGCTTTCTCCCTAAGCGCCCCGACCCAACCAGCCCCGGGAAATATAATTTAAATATAAGATGCTTGGGGGAGGGGGTCTTGGATCTGTCCTTTGGGATGGGGGGGGGGGAGGAGGAATGAGCATCAGATTGGAGGAGGATTCTGGATTTCTGCAAAGCGGAATGGAGCCCAGAGGAGGAACAATGGGTCCCAGAACTGCCCCCTCCAGTCCTTAGCGCTGGGGGATCGCGACTCCTGCAGCCTTCCCCGAACCCCTTCGCCTTGTCTTCAGGGCGGACGGCGCGCCCCGCTGG
>NW_004444122.1:4551191-4558691 GCF_000243295.1 Trichechus manatus latirostris | reverse complement strand
CAGATAATGCAAGGAAAAATCAGATGCTTCTATTGGTTGTGTTTCTCATGGGTCCTTACACATTTGTATACGATTCTTTGTGGCCCATATACTGCTTTGGAAAATTAAAAAAGATTAGGTTTCGAGGCTGCTGATGTACACTTGGATGGCCTGTATAACTTTATAGTGAGAGATTCCCTTTGCAGACATGAAGTTTTGGGAAGTCATTACTAATAAAATTAGGCTTCTTGAGAGGACAGACTGCTCTCTGCCACTGGTCTCCCCCTATAAGACCCAGGCCCCTGTCACCAGCAGAGGATACGGACACTTGCTAGTGATACTGGATGGCATTAGCTTTTGGTCCAAGGCAAGCCTTTTGTCCCATCCCCAGATCCCCCAAGTGACTACCTGGAGGTGACCACTGACTGTGGAGGTAACAGTCCTCTAGCTGGAGGGATGAACAGTACCACATTTATGCCCTCTGACTGCCGGCAGCTTCCCTCTCTACTTCTCCATGCCTCTGAAATCTGTCTTTCTGCAGTTGCTAACAGGCATCTCTCTCCCTAATTACTGTTCCTTGATTTATTTCTTTTCTTTATGTAGACCAGTAGTTCTCAGCTAGGGATGATTTTGACCCTCTCCTCCCATTGGGATATTTGGCAATGTCTGGAGACTTTTGGCGTAGTGGTTAAGAGCTCAGGCTGCTAACCAAAAGGTTGGCAGTTCGAACCCACCAGCCACTCCTTGGAAAACCTATGGGGTAGTTCTACTCTGTTCTATAGAGTCGATTCAATGGCAGTGGGTTAACTGGAGGCCTTTTTGGTTGTCATGACTCAGTGTGTGTGTGTGTGTGTGTGTGTGTGTGTAGGTACTACAGGCATTTCGTGGGTAGAGGCCAGGGATGCTGCTAAATAGCCCACATTGCGCCGGACGGCTCCCACAACAGAGGATTATCTGGCCCAGGGTTGTAAAGCACATGTAGACATGTAGACAAAGCACATGTATCTTCCCTGCTGTTTATTCGTTACCTTGCAATTGGTGATAGTGCTCTGACATTTAAATGCCTAAAGGTTGACCCTCAGTGGTGTTCCTGGATTACCCAGTGGCATCAGGAATACTGTGGGAGAGGCCAAGGTTAATGTCTGAGCACCACAGGCCACAACCAAGGGACTCTATTTATTCTCCAAACAGCAGTAGATTGCACCCCGTTAATAACAATAATGCTTATATGTAATGTTCAAAGCACATTCACTTCCATTCTCTTCTGTGACCCTCCCCACAACCATGACGTAGGTAGCGTGTTACTGTGCCTGTAAGCAGTAGCTGATTCTCAGCGCTTTGTCGCCCCGGACTCAAACCTGGGTTTTCTAACTCCAGCTTGTGCCCTTTCTGCCTTTCAGGCTCCCTGTAGTTATGAGACAAATTTTATGGAGAAATTCTGGAAGTGAGTCTGTGCCTGAAGCTCTTTCTCTTTCCATATTTCATAATTGGAATTGTTGCTGTTGGGCCGATTCCAACTCATAGTGACCTTACAGGACAGAGTAGAACTGCCCCATAGTGTTTCCAAGGCTGTAAATCTTTACAGATGCAGACTGCTGCATCTTTTTCCCCTGGAGCGGCTGGTGGGTTCGAACCACCAACTTTTCGCCAAGTGCTCAACTACTGTGCCACCCGGGCTTCTTTCATATTTTATTACTTTCCCTTGTCCCGCCAAAATAGGCTCTTGGCAAAGACTCTCTTTCTTCAGTGAATTTCAGTTGCTACGTGATCTAGAACTTTTATCTCTTAAGCTTTCTCTCTCCAAAAAAAAAAAAAAAAAAGAATAAATTTGTCCTCTCTCAAGGGGGTTTCCAGCTTACTGGCCAGAACGATGGCTGAAGTAGTCGTCCTTAAAGCTTTTGTGGAGCAAGATAATTGAGGAAGAGATGGAATTCATATTGACTATGCTCACACTTTCTCACCTTAAGAGGGTCAGTTTCTCCTTGGCTAAGGAACAAGGGCTCTTCTAATGCTGAACCCCTCCTCCATTTTGCCTTCCTCCTTCCCCAGGCCCAGTCAACCTGACCTTGACCCCCAGGGCAGCTTAAAGTGCTAAAGGGTCTCTCTGTCTACTGTTAAGTGCAACCTGCTTTCCAGAAAGGGTAGGGAGGGAGAGAGTTAAGCCTCCCTTGCCTGGTCCAGTGAATGTGGATGATTGCTATAGTTCACTGGGTCCGCACTGTGAGCAGGCACTTTGCTAACAGTTTTACATACATTAGCATAACCCAATGGACTAAAACCAGTTGTCACCGAGTTGATTTTGAATAGAGTAGGTATGAGCAAAAGGAGCCCTGGTGGCACGATGGTTAAGTGCTTGGCTGATAACTGAAGGGTTGGCGGTTTGAGCCCACCCAGCAGCTCCACAGGAGAAAGACTTGGTGATCTGCTGCTGTAAAGATTATAGCCTAGCAAACCTTGTGGAGCAGTTCTGCTCTGTCCTATAGGGTTGCTATGAGTTGGAATCTACTCCACGGCAACGAGTTTGGTTTTTTGGTTTATACTTCAATTTCCTGATCTTTTGAAATGGATTTGCTCATACCTTGTTTTGTTGTTTGTTGTTTGTTGTTGAGTGCCCGTAGGGTTTCCAAGGAGTGCCTGATGGATTCGAACTGCCGACCTTTTGCTTAGCAGCCTTAGAATTTAACCACTGCACCACCAGGGTTTCCAAACTAAAGTACAGAGAAATTAAATTTCTCCATAACTAAAGTATAGAATTTAGACTTTTAATCTAGAAACTAATTGTAATTTAGAAATTTAGAAATTAAATTTCTCTATACTTCAGTTAAATACCTTATTTCACACAGTCAATAAACAACGGACCTAGGATTCCAGCCTGGGTCTGTCTAAATCCAAAGCTAATATCTTTACCACTTCAGAAAAATGGTCTTTGTAGGAAGTATTTTCAGGAAAAGTGAGCCCTCATTCATCACAAAATAGTCAACCATGAGAGTGAAATTCATTTCTTAGTGGTAAGTGTAATTAACTTGAAAAATAGAGCAGGTCCCAGTAACGGTAAGAACAGGAGTAGCACCTTATGAGCACAGACACATTTTTGTGAAATCTATTCCAAGCCCTGTCATATCTTGACTGTTGTGTGCCCAACTGAACAATGACCATTCAGCTAATTCTGTAATACATCCTTTCTAGGTTGACAAAGAAAAATTAGCATTTGATGAGGATAAAGTGACTACGGAGTTCTCTCCAAAAAGAAAGCCCTGTAAAAATGTTACATGAACTAATTTAGACAATTACTAAAATCTGCCAAAACCTGAACTGAAAAGTGAAATGCAGTCAATTGTTTGGTCTCTAGAATGCCAAGCTCTTTGTTTGACTGTTTTCATTTCCCTCTTTCCCATAGACTTCATTTCCTAGGACATTTTTAGACCTTGTAGGATCTGAACTTGGTCTAAAAATGGCATTATAGGTGCTGCCCACCCCATGAAGCTTTGGTGTTGGTTCCAACTACGTCAAGTACAGGTTTTCGCTGAAGGGGTGGGTGAAAAAAATGGCAGCGTTGTGATTTGGTTTGCTGTTGTGTGTAGCAAAGGGAAATGGTGTACTGACCTCTGGAGTTATCAGACATACTTAGTTCCACTTTTGGGTTTACAAGACATCTTGTACCTCTTTCCACAGTAGCAACTGTCAGTCTTTCAAAATTGTTTGTTGACCTGTCTTTTCTCCCTACTTGCTTGAGAACAACTTGAGGGCAAGGTTCTCATCTTTCTTCCATCTCTGTGCCACTAATACCTGACACAGAGCCAGACCCAGAAAGGTGCTCAAGACATGCTTGTCAAATTCATGAAAAGGGTGTTTTGCTTGAATTACCTACATGTCCATCAATAGGCTACTTGTTTATTAAGTTATGTAACTTCCACACAGTGGAATTCTGGATGTTATAACAAACAAAAGAATCACCTGGTTATCTGTTAAGATAACATGCAAAGGAAATCATTTAAAAAAAAAAGTTTTTAAGTGCTTAGGAAAGTTCTAGAAGCCTATCATGCCAGGCAGTCTAAGATGTACCTCAATGATCCTTACCTCCTGGTGTACACTACTTTGTGTAATCTCGTCCCCTTAAGTGTGATCTGGACTTGGTGACTTGCTCCTAATGAATGGAATATGGCAGAAATGATGGGATGTCACTTCCAAAAAGGACTGTGGCTTGTGTTCTGTGTATGGTCTCCCTTCTGCCCCCACCTCTCTTGCTTCTCTCTGTGTGGAACCAGCTGCCATGTCCTGAGGCAGCCCTGTGGAGAAGTCTCTGTGGTGAGGAACTAAAGGGGCCTCTGGCCGACAGCCAGTGAGGAGCTAAGGCCCTCAGTTAAATCGACTGTGAGGAGCTGGTGCCCTCAGTCCAGTGAACTGTGAGGAGCTGCCAACAACCATGTGAATGAACTTGGAAGCAGATCCTCCCCAGGGTGAGTCTTCCAGTAAGACTGCAGCCCTGGCCAACACCTTGACTGCAACCTTGTAAGAAGACTTGAGCCACAGGCACCTAACTAAGCCTTGTCTGATTTCTGACCCACAAAAACTGTGAGATAATAGTTTGTTGTGCCTTTAAGTTTTCCAGTAATTTGTTGTGCAGCAATAGAAAATTAATACAGATATGCAATTAACTATTAAACAGGGTTCCTTCTTAGATTATAAGACTGGCTTTTGGGGGTGATGAAGGAAAATGAATTCTGCCACTTATTAGCTGTGTAACTCAGAAAAGTTGCTATACTTTCCTATGCCTCAGTTTTAACATCTATAAAATAGGGGTAATAATAGTTACATAACTCAAAGGGAGGGGTTGCTCTGAGGAGCATTTAGAATAACTCATAGCTTATGGTAATTTCTATCTATCTAATCTATCTATCCTGTCATCTATCTATCCTGTCATATATCTATCTACCATTTAGAAGGCTCCGTATATGTCCATTAACAGGGGATGGTTAGTTAAAGATTATGATATACATCTTAGACGATTTTGCAGAATGCTGTTAAAAAGAATGAAACAGAGGTGGGCCTAAGATGGAGGAGTAGTCAGATGCTTCCGGTGGACCCTCTTACAACAAAGACCCGAAAAAACACGTGAATTGATTATATATGGCAATCGGGGAGCCCTGAACATCAAAGGCAGAGTTGAAGAACTGGACTAAGTGGCAGGGGGAGGGAGAGATGGTTTGGAAGCAGCGAGGATTTGCCAGACCTGACCTGGTGAGAGCCTGAGCCCTTCAGGCCTGATCAGCTCTGGGGTGAGCAGTGAGGCAGGGAAGCAGCGGTGCTGAGGAGGTGTGCTTTCCACACCAGGAGGGACCCAGCGCCAGAGAGTCTACACGGCCACCCAGAACCAGTGAGAAGCAGCCCTGGAGAGATGAAAGATAAGTACTTGCGTACGGCCTACCGCGTGTGTCGAAAACATCCCTCTTAGGGAAAAGCCTCTCTCCCATTTACCTCTCCACTCCCTGCTCTGCACTGGGTCCCGGACTGGCTTCAGCAATTGCTGAGTCCCCTGGGCCAGAAGTAGGCTCTGTCACACTCCCGGAGCCATACTACCGGCCTTAGAGATTGAACAAATTAACAAAAGGGAAAAAAATAAGCTGCTGTCTCAGGAACCCAGAGTAGGCACAGCTCCTTTGCCTAGGCACAGGCATACGGGATCCACGGACTTTGAGTGCCTTTCCCCCTGCATAGACTTGTGTGGGCCCATCTCAACAGCGTAGGCCCTCATTATTGCAGCACAATAGGGTATATACCGGAAGTCTAACTTCAACTGTTTCAGCTGTGAAGTGGCAGGTTCTTGACATTTGACAGTGCTCTGCCTGTTAAGCAGGGTCTTCACCTACCCACATTGGGGGCCTGAAGACTGGTGGCTCCACCTACGCCACCTAACCACCTGCGATAGGGGCCCATGAATAAGAGGTGCCCCCCAGTCCTTACAGCCAACAACATTAGCTGCCCATAGTCTGGCTGCAAAATCCACCTGCCTATGCACTCTAGGGAACAGGGACACACCTTCCTCCTGGACACTCGGGGGTGGCCATCAGCCCCCTACTTTGCTCAGAATGGGTCCCTCTGCTGTAGCGAGAGGCCGGTGCTTACACCAATCACCCATGCCTGTCTAGGACTGTAAGAAAGAGCTTACAGCACACACTTGGTGGCTATCTACCTGGGCACCTGAGCTGAATCCATACAGGACAAGTGGGCAGACTCCTGAGCTCACATACCTAGTAACAGATCCAACCAGCTGGTGACAGGAAATTAGAGCTTCAAAGGTGCCAATAATCAAACTGGCTCACACGAGTAGCCTATTTGGGCATATCAAAACAAAACAAGAAGCTAGGACACAGTAAGTAAACATAAAATAAATAAATATAATAACTTCTTGATGGCTCGGAGACAACAGTCAATATCAAATCACATAAAGAGGCAATCCATGATGGCTTCAGCAAGCTTCCAAAATAAAGAATCTAGAAATTTTCCAGAGGAGGAAAATTTCTTGGAATAAATGGAGGCAGAATACAAAAGATTAATATGCAGAACTCTTCAAGAAATTAGGAATGAAATTAATCAAAATGCAGAACATGCAATAGAAGAAATTAAAAAGATTAGGTAAGAGCATAATGACAAATTTAACAGGCTGCAAGAATCCACAGAGAGAGAGCAATCAGAAATCCAAAAGATTAACAATAAAATTTCATAATTAGACAACTCAATAGAAAGTCATAGTAACAGAACTGAGGCAACGGAAGTCCAAATTAGTGAAAGTGAAGGTAAAGCACTTGACACCAACTTATTTGAGGAAAAATCAGATAAAAGGATTAAAAAAAATGAAGAAACCCTAAGAATTCCTTCGGACTCTATGAAGATGAATAACCTATGAGTGATTGGAGTACCAGAACGGGGGGCTGGGGATAACAGAAGATACAGAGAGAATTGTTGAAGATGCGTTGGCAGAAAACTTCCCTGATATTGTGAAAGATGACAAAATATCTATCCAAGATGCTCATAGAACCCCACATAAGGTAGATCCCAAAAGAAAGTCACCAAGACATATTATAATCAAACTTGCCAAAACCAAAGATAAAGAGAATTTTAAGAGCAGCTAGGGATAAACGAAAAGTCATCTAAAAAGGAGAGGCAGTAAGAATAAGCGTGGACTACTCAGCAGAAACCATGCAGGCTAGAAGGTAATGGGGTGACATATATAAAGCCTTGAAGGAAACAAACTGCCAGCCAAGAATTATATATCCAGCAAAACTGTCTCTCAAATATGATGGCAAAATTAGGGCATTCCCAGATAAACAGAAGTTTAGGAAATTAGCAAAAACCAAACCAAAATTACAAGAAAGACTAAAGGGAGTCCTCCGTTAGAAAATCAGTAACATCAGATAACAACCTAAGACTAGAACATAAGACAGAGCAGTCAGATATCAACCTGGATAGGGAAGTCACAAAAGTAAATCAAAGCTAAAACACTGAAAATAGGGAAACAGATGT
>NW_004444122.1:4522091-4551091 GCF_000243295.1 Trichechus manatus latirostris | reverse complement strand
GGAAAGGGAAAAGGCCCTGAATAAGTAAAGCATTACTCAAGAAGAAGAACAAAGTGGGAGGCCTCACACTACCTGATTTTAGAACCTATTATACAGCCAAGGTAGTCAAAACAGCCTGGTATTGGTACAACAACAGCTACATAAACCAATGGAACAGAACTGAGAATCCAGACATAAATTCATCCACCTATGAGCAGCTGATATTTGACAAAGCCCAAAGTCTGTTAACTGGGGAGAAGACAGTCTCTTTACCAAATGGCGCTCGCATAACTGGGAGCATCTGCAAAAAACTGAAACAAGACCCTTACCTCACACCATGCACAAAAACTAACTCAAAATGGATCAAAGACTTAAATATAAAATCTAAAACAATAAAGACCATGGAAGAAAAAATAGGGACATTGCTAGGAGCCCTAATACATGGCATAAACAAAATACGAACTATAAGTAACAATGCACAAGCACCAGAAGAGAGATTAGATAACTGGGAGCTCCTAAAAATCAAACACTTATGCTCATCAGAGGACTCCACCAAAAGAGTCAAGAGACAACCTACAGACGTAAAAAAATTTTTGGCTATGACAAATCCGATCAGTGTTTAATCTCTAAAATCTACAAGATACTGCACAACCTCAACAACAAAAAGACAAATAGCCCAATTAAAAAATGGGCAAAGGATATGAACAGGTACTTCACCAAAGAAGATATTCAGGCGGCTAACAGACACATGAAGAAATGCTCACGATCATTAGCCTTTAGAGAAATGTAGATCAAAACTGCAACAAGATATTGTCTTACCCTAACAAGGCTAGTATTAATCCAAAAAACACAAAATAATAAATGCTGTAGAGGTTGTGGAGAGACTGGAACACTTATACACTGTTGGTGGGAATGTAAAATGGTACAACCACTTTGGAAATTGATTTGGCTCTTCCTTAAACAAGCTAGAAATAAAGTATCATATGATCCAGCTATCCTGTTCCTTGGAATATATCCTAGAGAAAGAAGAGCCATCACACGAATAGATATATGCACACTTAGGTTCATTGTAGCACTGTTCACAATAGCAAAAAGACAGAAATATCCTAGGTGCCCATCAACGTTCGAATGGATAAACAAATTATGGTATATCCACACAATGGAATACTATGCAATGATAAAGAACAATGATGAAGCAGTGAAACATCTAATAACATGGAGGAATCTGGTGGTCATTATGCTGAGTGAATTTAGTCAGTCACAGAAGGACAAATATTGTATAAGACCACTATTATAAGAACTCAAGAAAAGGTTTAAACACAGAAGAAAACATTGTTTGATGGTTACGAGGGTGGAGAGGCAGGGTGAGGGTTATTTACTAACTAGATAATAGATAAGAATTATCTTAGGTGAAGGGAAGAACAGCACACACTACAGGGGAAGTCAGCACAACTGGACTAAACCAAAGCTAAGAAGTTTCCTAAATACAATCAAACACTTTGAGGGACAGAGTAGCAGGAGTAGGGGTCTGGGGACCATGCTTTCAGGGGTCATCTAGGTCAATTGGTATAACAAAACTTATTAGGAAAATGTTCTGCATCCTACTTTGGTGAGTGGCATCTGGGGTCTTAAAAGCTTGCAAGGGTACATCTGAGATGCACCAATTGGTCCCAATCACCTGGTGTAAGGGAGAATGAAGAACACTAAAAACACAAGGAAAGTATTAGCCCAAGGGACAGAAAAGGCCACATAAACCAGAGACTTCATCAGCCTGAGACCAGAAGAACTAGATGGTGCCCGGTTACCACCAATGACTGCCCTGACAGGGAACACAACAGAAAGTCCAGGATGGAGCAGGAGAAAGGTGGGGTGCAGAACTCAAATTCTACTAAGAAGACCAGACTTAATGGTCTGACTGAGACTGGAGGCGTCCCAGCAAGCATGGCCCCTGGACTCTCTAACAGCCCAGAACTAAAACAATTTCCTAGGCCGACTCTTCAGACAGGGATTGGACTGGACTGTGGGACATAAAGTGATACTCATGAGGAGTTTGCCTCTTAGCTCAAGTAGATACAAGAGACTAAATGGGCAGCTTCTGTCCGGAGGTGAGATGGGAAGGCAGAGAGGGTTAGGAGCTGGTTGAATGGACCTGGGAAATCATGGGTGGAAAGGAGGAGTGTGCTGTTACAGTATGGGGAGAGCAATTAGGGTCACATAACAATGTACGTCCAAAGTTTTGTATGGGAAAAAAGAAAAAAAAGAATGAAACAGTTTAATTTATATTGATATCAAACAACCTTCAATATATATAATTAAGAGGAAAAAATCAAGGTTCATTACAGTGTGTATTGTGTGCTACATTTATATAAAAACTGTGTATAGATTCATACATACAAATACAATTGCATATACATAAACTGTGGGGTTGCCTCTGGGAGGGAGCCTGACGGCCAGGGGTTGAGGAGCTGGAGAGACTTATTTTTCATTGTATTTCCTTCTGTACTATTTTGATTTTTTTTAAAAAAACCATATACATATTACCTATTCAAAAACATTTTAAAGTGGTAGGCATGACAAACTCATGTAAATGAATGAATGAATGAATGAATAGATAGATAGGTAGGTAAGTAGATAGATAAGGGAGAGAGAGAGATAAAAAAAGAAACAATTGTCATTGATCAACTATGACTCATGGTGACCCCGTGTGTGTCAGAGTAGAACTGTGCTTCATAGTGGTTCCAATCGCTGATCTTTTGGAAGTAGATTGCCAGGCCTTTCTTCTGAGGCACCTCTGGGTGGACTCAAACCACCATCCTTTTGGTTAGCAGGTGAATGTGTTAAACATTTGCACTATCAGGGACTCCAGATAAATGGAGAGATTAAGTAAATGCTCCCCATGTGATTCTGATGTGAAGTCCAATCTGGGAAATCACTGGACCAGGTGAGTTTTAAGGCCTTTCCACACACGTTTTCAGGTGTAGTGACGAGCAGAAGATAAGTCTGGAGAAGCAGGTCAGATGTAGACTCTACCTGGAAGGCTTGACTGAGAGTCTTGAGGTGCGTCTTACAGGCGTGGGGGGACACTGAGTGTTTTCATACTGTTTTCTGGAAACTGTGAACAGGATGGGCTGGGAAAGCACCAGGACAGGCTTCAGTGGGAAGTGGTGAGGAGCCATGGCCGTGATCCAGGAGGGAGGTCCAAGGCCTGAGCTGGAAGAGGGTCAGGGATGATGAGAAGAGAGGAGAGCGTTGTAAGGCTCTTGAAGAAGTATTAGGTTGAACCATATGAAATTATTGATATTTGACAAGTTTTGACTTATTGTAAGGGCAATTTCATATGGTTCAGCCTAATAGAATTGCCAGTGCTAGGTGGCAGATGGGATCTCTGGGGAGTGAGAATGGACAGGGTGATTTGGGGGATTTAGAGCCTCGGGGGCTAGGGCACCATAACTGGAAATAGAGGAATCAGGGTGTTTGAGGGGATGACTAAATGCAGTGTCATGGAATTTTAGAACTAGATGGGAGTCATAGAGCAACTGCTTTTACTTCTTCCTTCATACGTCTTGCATTTTACATAGCTGTGGAGTCCCTGAGTGGTGCAAATGGTTAACGTGTTTGGCTGCCAACTGAAAGGATGGAGGTTCGAGTCCACTCAGAGGTGCCTTGGAAAAAAACCTGGTGATCTACTCTCAAATAATCAGCCACTGGAAACCCTACGGAGCACAGTTGTACTCTGATACATGTGGAGTTGCCAGGAGCAGGAATTAACTCGACGGCCACTGGGAAGGCCTTGTTGGAGAGGAGTAGGGAATGGATTGGATAACCATAAATAGATGTGAAGTCCAGAAGAGGCTGCAGAACATTTCTTGACTTTTCTCATCAAGTTTCCTTTCAATTCATACAGGGACTACCTCTGATGGGTGAGCAGATGTCTCTCCACTTTCTGATCTTCCTCCCTCTTTCTTTGCCATGATTCTCTTGACATTCCCTATTTGGTGTCTTCTCAAGAGGGTTCCAACTCTATCCTAGGGAGGCGTTGGAAAGTCCTTGAAGTTCTAACGCCATCCTCCTAGTGGAAGGCAGATTCTTCCTGTGTGTTGTGGGAGAAAGCTTTAAATCATTCCGAGTCTACAGAGTGCGGCATCTACAAGACAACCAAATCTTTCTCTTTCTAATATTGACAGCTTCTCATAGCATAATGTGTAGAGGTTATTTTACTAACAAGTTCCTCCTTTTAAAAGTTATAATCATCACAGACTTCCTTCCCACCAAGGGAAGAGTGAATAGGAAAAAAGCTCGCCTGGGGAAAAGAAAATTTTGCACATGTGCTAGCAATATTCTGACTGTGCTAAGAAATCAAACCTTGCTTCCCCACCTCCACCCACAGGATCACCCGAGAACATGGCTGAGACTCTCTCTCCTCTAGTGTGCCTCGAGTCAGAGCCCCTGACAATGGCTTAAATCAGGGAATGACTTCGAATGAGAGAACTGCTCTTAAATACAAGGACTAGGGACTACGGTTGTATACAACTTGAAATTTGATTATGTATATTAAAAGATCTCTTTCCATTTCCTTGAGGGCAAAGTATGCATTTAGAAGCAAAGACAAGACAGGCATATGAAGGAGTATTGGATATCATGACAGAGCTTCACTACGCTTGTTTATTGCAAAGTGATGTGTGCTTGCGTGTGTTTCCCAGCCTTCCCCTGGGTGTGGTTTTTGCATAATCATTTCAGCCAATAAGTATGCAATTAGAGGGGATTTTCTGAAAATCCCTATTGTCAATTTATGTCTATTGATACTAAGAGGGAAGTTCCTGGGTGGCTCAAACGGTTAAGTGCTCAACTACTAACCAAAAGTTGGTGGTTTAAATCCACCAACAGGTGCCTCGGAAGAAAGGCCTGGTGATTTACGTCCCACAGATCGGCCATTGAAAACCCTGTGGAGAGCAGTTCTACTCCAAAACCCATAAGGTTGCCATGAATTGGAATTGACAGCAGCTATTTTTTTTTAATATGCTAAGAGGTGACAGGTACATAATTTCTGTTTACAGAAATGAATGCATTTCTGAGGGTTCATTTATTTAATCTGTTTTAAATTTAAGGAGCCCTGGTGGCACAGTGGTTAAAGTAAACGACTGCTCTGCAGGAGAAAGATATGGCAGTGTGCTTTCATAGAGATTTACAGCCTTGGAAAACCTGTGGAGTCTCTGTGAGTCGGTATCAACTCGATGGCCGTGGGTTGGTTTGGTTGTGTGGTGGTTAAAGTGCTTGGCTGCTAAGCAAAAGGTCGGCAGTTCCAACCCATCAGCCACTCTGTGGGAGAAAGATGTGGCAGTCTGCTTCTGTAAAGATTTACAGCCTTGGAAACCCCACGTGGCAGTTCTACTCTGTCCTATAAGGTCACTATGAGTCAGAAACTCAGAAGTGACTTAATAGCAGTGGGTTTGGTTTTGGTTTTGAATTTAAGTTCAGAAATTCTACAACATGTAAGGTTAAATGTTGGTCACCTACTTTGAACTTACTATAGCAAGTAAAAGTGTTTTGTAAATCTTGTGTTTCTGAGTATTTATTTTGTCCGTCAAAGTTGACGTTTTTAAGAAATGTAGAAGTGTCGGGTCTAAAATTCACTGGAAAAATTTGAAGAGAAGTGTAGCTAACCTGTAGAAGCAGAGAAGAAACCACATTGATACTTTAGAAGAGAACTTAAATGGAACAGCAAAGATGGACAAAGAACACTGAAGAAGGAAGAATCATTGGAAAGAAGAAGAAAGATTAAACAAACAGACGTACAAGATGCAGCTAATCAACTGGCTGTAATTAGGGGCAAGGGCATAAAACAGGAAACATGTGTTGCAGCCGTGAGTGCTGAAATACAAGATGTTGGGAACATGGGTTAAAACACAGGATAAATACTGCTTGTTGGAGAGGTTTCATTTAAATCTCTCTCTCTCTGTCTGAGCCGCCTTCTCTATTGTGAGAACCACTCGTAAGGGATACACACAAAGCCAAAAGCTGCAGAGAATGCAGACAGTGCTACAGTAAGCAAGGGTGTGCACATCACAGGAACATAATTTGACTCTTTGGCTCACTACGTGCTATGTTTGAGAAGAAAAAAAAAATGCTAACTATATCTAAATGGCAGATAGAAATAAATAAATTCATTATTACTATTTTTTTATTAGTAACTATTAGGATTTGCTAAACAGCATATCTTACACTGGCTCCAGCTACTGTTAATTAAATCTCAAAGATCAACAGTTGTTATTAGGAAGCTTTTAAGGTCCGTTTATCAGTAGTAGTATTTTAAATATTTGCTTGGTATGAGCACATACATCAGTGTGTTATTGCCATAGAAGTTTCATTTCAGTAGCTTGGTATACATTAATATACATTTAGAGCTAAGTGCCAACTAGATTACAGCAAGTCCACTCCAGAGAAGAGATAAAAATGAATGAAAACCTCCAATCTATATTTCCCACTTAGAAAGAAAAACGTTCTCAGATTTCCTTTGAAAATTTATGAGAAGTTTGGGACTGAGTAAATGGTGGAAGGAGTGGGATTTTGAATTTACTGCCTAAAAACCTTGCCTTCTGCTGAGTAAGGTTGAGGCTGCCAAGTAGCTCTCTATGACAGAGTGAGTAAACCAGACCTCCAGGTTCTAGGTGGAACTAGGCCATATATTAAATTTGGAAACTAGAATGCCTTCCCTTCCAGGGCAACCCAATTAATCCTTCCTGAATGGGTAGCGTACTGAACCATCTACATCCAAACCAATCTCCAAAATTAACCAATCGAACGTATAAGCTTCTCAAAATAGGAAAGTAAGTAAGACTTACAGTATAGGACAGCAAAAATGAAAACCATAACAACAACAACAAAACCCGCCCCAAAACAGCAAGTCCTAGCTAGCGCTCTGTGGTCACAGGCAGTCAGTACACAAGTTGAGTTATTAAGAAACGGATGGGCCCCCAGGGTGAAAATGAGGACCTGCCTCTTGCTAAGCACTTGGAGAAAGTGCAGAGAATCTCCTGGATCCTTTCTCAATGACTTGTTAAGTTTAAATACAGTTTACTAGCTATCCCTATGAGCTCACTAAGCAGTCATCTTAAGTCACTGAGATTTTCCCAAATATTGGCTTATTTCAGAGGATGAGGTCACAGTCATTGAGGGTGGGTGCGTGGGAGGTGGCAGAGCTGGGAGACTGCCGAGGAAGCTGTATCATTTAGGAATGCATTTAGTTTCAAATAACAGAAACCCTCCTAGAGTGGCTTAAGCAGGGTTTGATTGACTTCACATAACAGGCAGTTCAGGGTAGACAGATCAGGCCTGGTCTCCTGGTCTGGTGGCTCAGAGACACATCTAAGGATGACAGCTCTTTTCATCTTTCTGCTCTGTCATCCGTTATCTGCTTATTGCTTCAGGATCACAAGATGGCTGCTGCACCCCAGGCTTCTCGTCTGTTGTCCTGGCATGAAGAAGGGGGCACAGTGAAAGGGCAAAGGGGAACAGCTAAGGGGCACTTTCCTGGCAAGAATCTGACTTTTCATTCAGGGACTACATCTTATTGACTAGAACTGTTTATATGGAGAGGATCTGGGAGCAGAATTATCCAGGACAAAGAGGGTAAATATTAGACAGATAGTAGTAGAACTACTTTGGAAGGCAAGCCTAGAAGAGCCAGGTATTTGCCAAAATCAGAGTGAAGGCTGAGGTCATCAGCCAGGTAGCTTAATGGGATTTGTAGGATCTGGGCCCGGAATGAGGCCTGCTGAGGAAGGCCATCACTGAATTGCTTGGCCTTGGTGCCCCTTTCACTAGCTCATTCCTGGTGGCCTCGGTGAACGGTGTGCCTATTGGGATCTCCCAGGGAACATAATCCTGTAGTGGGGTTTTGGCCTCATATCCATTTCCATTCCAGCATGCCCACTACCCTGAACCTTTTTATTCCTTCCTCTATTGTTTGCAAAGTAACTTTGGCATGTCCTCTTTGCTCAGTGTGGGCCATCTTTCTCCAGAATTCTAACAGCCACTATAGCAGGAAGAAAGTGCTCTCACTGAGATATTTCCTCAGATCACTACTGGCAAAATCTTTAGCCAGGGATCTGTACCCTACACTTCACTTGGGGGAGGGCCCTCCTTGCTAGTCTGGTAGGGAGTGACCAGTTCCAAAACCCCATCCTACTGCCTGCTTACTTGGACCATGTCAGTAACCACTGTGCCAGTTTGGACACTATAAAAAGCAGATGTCAAGATGGAATTAAACATGCAAGAGCTTTATTGTAGGAAAATCTTGTGAAGGGTAAAGGGAGGTGGGAGCATGAGCAAGTGGGGAGCCTTCACACTGCAATGACACCTGTGAAAGGAGAGAGAGAAGGAAGGAGGAATGGGTAGGAAATGCCTCAGACCAAGGTGAAGTTTTGAGAAAGTCTTGGCTATTCTGATGGGAAACTCCACAGCAAAGATTTCCCATTAGAGGAGTCTGGTGTTGGGCAGGAATAATCCAGCTCCAGTACCTGCTTTCTGTTCTGATCCATAAAGTTTTCACTGGCTAATTTTCAGAATCATGTTTGGTAGAGTAGAGGGCCAATGAAAATGAGGCAAACCCTCAATGAGATGGATTGACACAGTAGTTGCAACGCTGGTCTCAAACATACCAATGATCATGAAGGTGGTGCAGGACTGGGCAGCGTTTGGTTCTGCTGTACAAGGCTTGGCATGGTGGAGCTGACTCAATGGCAGCTAACAGTAACTAGTACTTCCATTGGACTGAGGCATTGGCTGGGAGTAGCCTGGGGAGAAAGTGGCCTCAGCATGAATGTTGCCGTAGATCCTGAAAGTGTGGTAGCTGGAGGCTACCAGCTAATTACGGTTTTTTCAGCAGGCGCTCTCTGGAAGGTACATTGAAGTAGCAGGGCAGATTAATCAGTAAACAAGGTATGCTAAGCCTGTGTATACCTTGCTTACTGGGTAATCTGTCCTGGAGTAGAGTGGCTGTACATCAGTTAAGAGTTTGGGAATTAGAATTTGTCCAAGAAAGGGCACTGGAAAAGCGCGGGGTCCCCCAGGACGGTGGGGCAGGAGGAAAACGGACTGACTTGCAGCGGAGTGGTGAGGAGACTTTTTGTGAGGGCTTCTTTAGATCTTATTCATTTGTGGCCTTGCAAGAGCACATCACATAGCACATTATTTTTGCTGTTGCTGGCTGCCATCAAGTCAGCCCCTGACTCACGGTGAGCCCGTGCACAACAGAATGAAATGCTGCCTGGTCCTGTACCATCCCTATGATCAGTGGTGGATAGGGCCATTGTGATCTGTAGGGTTTTCAATGGCTGATTTTCAAAAGTAGATCTCCAGGCCCTTCTTCCTAGTCAGTCTTAGTCTGGAGGCTCCAGTGAAACCTGTTCAGCCTCACAGCAACATGGAAACCTTCACTGACAGATGGATGGTGGCTGCATATGAGGTGCATTGGCCAGGAATCAAACCTGGGTCTCCCGTACGGAAGGCGAGAATTCTACCACTGAACCACCAGCGCCCTCTTAATATAAACCTGTAACATTAATGCACGGAGGAATGAATGAGTGAATTTTACTGTGAGTCTAAGAGACTAGTCAGAATAAGCACAAACTAGTTCCTCAGTGGTCCATTTAGTCAGCCCATGCTGCAGTGGTGATAAGTTTCAATGTCTAAAACATAGCAGGAAGGCTTCTCTACTCCTCTCTTTCTGTCCCTCTCACCCACACCTCAGTCAGGGATCAAGAAACGTTCAAGGAAAAACTTCATATTTTCTTTATTTAAAAATTTGCTTTGCATAACTCAAGAATGTAAACTTTCCAGTTTAGCATTGCGTAACCTGCCATGCTCCATTCCTTGCACATCTTTCCTCTTTCCGGCTGCCCTCTGCTATCCCATGCCCCTTTCTCCAACTTCTCTTCTGTCTTTCTGTTCCACACCACATCCTAACTCTTTGACCAAGACCTTTCTCTTGCCCTTTCTTTCTTCCAGCTGCTTTCTTTTCCTCCTTCTTCCCCTCTCCTGACAGATGACCTCCATCCCCGCCACCCATCCCTGCTCTCCTAATGCAAGCAAGCAAATATACATGGCCACCATGATGACCATGCACACTTCCACAAGCTCTTCTTTCCTTGAGTTCTCTGGACCCTGCTTTTGGCTGAGGAATTGGCCTCAGACTTGAAAGTATTCAGATACAATAGATGTCAATTATTTGACTTCACCCATGAGGTCATTCTGAATTCAAGAACTTTGACTCCAGAGGACAATGTTTAAGGAAAGCCAGTTTCATTACTTTCAAGTTTATAAATGACCTGCTGTAACACAGTCAAGGAGGGAAAGGAGAATACCTCTACGTCACGATATCTTGTAAAAAGCCTTAGCGGAGAGATGAGATTCATTCTCGTTCTTTAAACAT
Source organism: Trichechus manatus latirostris (assembly GCF_000243295.1). Classification (NCBI taxonomy): domain Eukaryota; kingdom Metazoa; phylum Chordata; class Mammalia; order Sirenia; family Trichechidae; genus Trichechus; species Trichechus manatus. The sequence goes on along the minus strand of NW_004444122.1, from coordinate 4,540,683 downwards.
TTTCTGATGTAAAATGCCTTACCTTTAAAGAGGTCAATATTTCTTCTACTTAAACTATAAAATTACTAAGGAAAATCACATATTATTCCATTGAGATAGGATTGTATTATGAAGGTTTAATAAAGCATTTCTTTCCCCAAGTCCTGATGGAGAGCTTCATTCAACATTCAAGAAATGAATGTTAAAATAAGAAAATTTAAAACTGGCAGGTACTCCACAAACACAAAACGTACAAAATATGCCAGAATATACATAAGCAAGGTATTAATCTATGTTCTCTTTAAGGTGAAAAGAATTTTGTCGTTAGATTTTACTATTATTATTCTATTTGAAATTGTATACTGTGATTAGATATCTCCCCCAAGTATTTGGGACTCAGAACTTGAAATGAGGGGAGGGTAAGCTTCTGGGGTGGAGTGGGGTGGGGAAGACAGCTGATAGGATTTTATCGACTGCCAGGCTGAAGAGGATCTCATGGATTCCTTGAGACCAAAACCCTTAGGGCAACCTGTTATGTGGGAGAGAGATTGCGGCAGGAATGGTGGCTGAAGAGGCCCTCGGAAGAGGAGCTCTGAGCAATGTATGTGTGTGTGTGTGCATAGAGGACTGACTTGTGACCTAGTTCTCTGCATTGTGAAGAACCAGAGATTTCTCAACCTCATCACTATTGACATTTTGGAACAGATAATTCTCTGTTGTGGGGGCTCTTCTGTGCATTGTAGCATGTTAGATGCCACTAGCTTCCCCCTCCCTTATTTGATAACTAAGAATCTCTTCAGACCTGGCTCAATGTCTGCTGGGGGGCAAACCTCCCCTGGTTGAAAGGAGAAGTTGCCTTTGGTTATAGATGAGGAAGGGTGTTCATAGAACTCATGAGGACTTCTCTTGGAGGAAGAGGAAAGATAATTTTAGTTGGATGCCCCAAACAAAGAAGCTGAGCAGGTACAGGAAAGCCCAGTGAGTAGCTGAGGAGGGATCTCCTCAAGATCAACCAGCCAGAACTGTGGGGCTTCAGGGAAGCAGGTGGGGAATCCTCTAGTGGGAGGCAGTTGAATGGGAAGCAGAGATCACGCTTTTGTGTATTGAGGAGTCCCTTCCCCATACCAAGTCTCTGATATTGCAGGGGAGATCAGCATTTGTTCTCCATCAGCAAAACCAACACAAGGTGTCTGGTCAGTCTCAAAGAGACCTTTTAAGAAGAGGCAGAAACTGAACTACTAGAGCTTGTCCCTAAGGTAGAGGAGAGGGAAAGGCCCTGGGGAGTGAGTGACCCTGGCTGGAGTGGCTTGTTGGTTGGCCCACTGCCCAAAGAAAGAAACATGTTGAGTCCTGCAAGAGCAGTGGGATGAGCAGAGATAGCAGCTGCACAGGCTGGAAAAACAGATGGACAAGATACGAAACACAGGAGACTTGGAGGCAGGAAAGGAAGCCCCCGGTCTCAAGACTAGAGAGAAATTGCGAAAGGACTGAGAGTAAGACGCTTCAACTTTGAAAAAGAAAACAATGAGTGGGACATTTGGTCCTCTTTTTTGAGGCTCCCTATCAGAGGCACTAGAATCTGCCACGCATCCTTCTCTCCTGCAGGACAGGACTTGTTCCAGGGAGCAGGTGTTGTGGGAGGGCTGTTCTTAGAACAGTTGACCCTAGAGGGCCATCTATGTCCAGGAGAAGAGTTGGTGGAGCCAGAGTTTCATCTGGAAGATAAAGTCTTAAAAATCTGAGTGTAAGCCTCACAGTTATGTGGGAGTGAGATTTCAGTGGGAAATGGGCGGCTGGGAGAGATTTTAGGAATGGCAGCAATGTGTGTGTGTATGTGTGTGTAGGGGACTGACCTGTGGCCTAGTTCTTTGCAATGTGAAGAACCAGAATAGCCACCAGGCCATGTAGAAATCTTACTAGGAGAAAGGGGTTTACATTTTTTGTCCAAGTACCACCATGTTCCTCTTATCTCTCAGCAATCCCCAAGCAGGGAGCCGAATCTGTCTCCTAAGACCCATGTAAAGAGTGGAGGAGAGCCTGCGACTTAAGAAGAAATGTGAGTTCAGAGTCTAAACCTATTTGGCTTGAAGAAGATGGTTTTCATTTAAGTCTGTCCCCTACACCTCCAGTGGAAAAAAGTCCATTACTCTTTTAATCCCTGATTGATACCCAGTGCACTGTAAAGGGGACCTACAGACTATATTTTAGCAAAGGAGTTATGCTAGAGTGGAAGAAGAGACTGCTGATGGGAAAACGCCCTGGGATGAGGTCTTGGAGGAGAGAATGAATGAGTCATCCAGTCTCCACTGCCCAGCACAGGGCCTGACAGAGAGAAGGCATCAACATATGTTTGTAGATCGATGAGATGAATAAGTTGATTAATTAGAGAGTGAATGCCTCTTTGCACATTGGAGTCCTGCTGGGCTCCATCAGTGTGTGGTCCCCTGGCTTCCAGAGACTGCCTGGTTCGTCTCACAAAGAAACAGGGACTGGGAGAGGAGGCTGAGTGAGATGGTCCTTTCTCCCAGCTCCAATTCTGACTGTTCTCTGGTCACTGAGGCAAAGGTGGTCCCAGAGTGGGGAGGAGCTTAAGGGTTAAAAATCTCCTACAGGCGCAAAGATAGAACCCATCGCAGAAAAGGTAGAGGGACAATGTGCTGAACAATGGCAAAGGAGGAGTCTCCCCATACTGATACTGAGTTTATGACATCATCAGTTCTTCCAGGCTCTGCTTGCTGGTTGATCTTCCTCCCTGGATCACACTAAAAGGGAACACTTGCAAAGAGCTTCTGGGATGGGAAGGGTGCTATGACTTAAAGCATCTTATGGGTTTGACTGTCTGGCTTTGGACATAAAATTGATACATACTTGAGGTTTTTTTTTTTTAATTCAAGGTTAGCTGATTAGTCCTGAGATGTGATGTCTAGAATGAAACAAGCTATGCCTGGAGGCACAGGATAGCAGGGAGGTTTGTGGGGTCCTGGGGCAAGGGAACCATATGAACCTTAGAGGTAGGGATAGGTATGTGTACCTCTTCCAGTTAGCTCCAGACTAGTGGGTGGGCAAAGAATGCCCAGGTTACAGTTGCAGGATGTTCTAGGAAGCTCTGGGGCCTTTGGTATCAGTGACCTAGGCTTTGGGAATCGAACCTGAAGTGGCCCAGGGAAGCCATCTTGGGAAGCCTTGGGTTTCTGATGAGGCAATGAGGAGTGGGGATAGGGAGGCTGCAGCTCCAGTCATTCACCCACATGCTGCCAGGCTGGAACTTCTTGGCATGACAGGATGGCCAGAGCGGAGAAGAGGAGGAAAGATAGGGAGATGCCTCTAACCCCCCTGAGGATCAGGAAGGAGAGTCTGGTGCTCAGAAACACAGAGAGGGAGCCTGGCATTTCTGGGATGGGCATATGTCGTCTTAGAAACCGAAACTGTCTGAGGAACATTTAGCCAAGGCATCCTTATTTTTCCAAATGAAAGCTGACCTCAATCAAAATCACTGCTTCTATCTTCTACCCTGAAATAAGGCCCAGGGCAGAGTACATGTGTTTTTTTTTTTTTTTTTTCTCCTTTTGGAATGAACACAGTAATAACACAACAGTTTCTACAGAGAATCTTCCCCTGACACATATTATCCCAAGCAGATTTCATATCTTGTCTAGCCCATACATTTTACATATAGTATATGCTCAATAATTTTTTGAGGCAAAATTGCTTTAAGCAGCCCCGAATTATTTTGTTAAGTCTATATCCAGAAGCTAGAAGAAAACGCTAAATTAAAAAAATTGGGAACTGGGATGTTTGTTGTGGAGCTAGCTTATTACAAAATACATTTCCTTTTACTCCTGGTTACATAGCTAGACTACATTTCCCAGCCTCCCTTGCAATAAGTGTGGCCATGTGATCAAATTCTAGCCAATGGAATGTGAGTGAAAGAGATTTGCCATATGTTTGGACTTGGCTCATAAAATCCTCTCACACATACTCCTTGACCTTAAGCACCAGCTTTGGAGATTCTGGGAAGGATTTCGGGTTCCTGAATCGCCACTGGAAGACAGCTGCTTGCTGATCAGAAACATCTAATTTAGATTTCATATGAGCACTAAATAAACAAACTTCTATTACGTATGGAACTGAGATTTTATGGTTTGTCCACTATGTTATAGCAGTGTTACAGCTAGTGTTATCTTAATTCAGGAACTGGTATCTAGAAGTGAGGTGCTGCTGTATTGAAAACCTAAAATATATGGCTTCAGCTTATTAGTCAAGTCATGAGAAAATTGCTAATAGACGATAGAAAGACGGAGGCCTATCCTATGCAGAAGCAAAACATTTGGGGAAATTGTCACCTGTGATAATTTTAAAGACAGGCCATGTGCCTAATGAAACCTTGGTTCTTGGGAAAATGTGTTGGCTTTTACTTTTTGCATTGTATTATGAAATACAGATATGCTTAGAGAATAACTGGCCAATTTTCAAGCATAAGTGACAGGGAATAATAGAGAAAACCCAGTATTTTTAGATGCCACATGTAAGAGATAAGGCCTAGTAAGACTTATCAGTTAAACACAATGATTTATTCCTGTAGTATAGATCAGATTAATGGTGTGGCCTTATTACTTATTGTTCGAGGTGGCCTTAAGGTATCAGCTCTAGGAGGAGAAAGAGAATGGAGGAGAGGAAGCAAATAAATAAATTAGACTTGAAAATTATGTCTAAAAAAGGATTTGGGATATAATTACTGGCACATGGAAGAAAATACATCAGAAACCTGCTAAGTTTTTGAGGAACTTGGATTGCTAAGGAAACCACTATTACCAGGGTATAACCGGTCACCCTGGAGTTGCCTCTGACTCATGGTGACCACTTGTGTGTCAGTGTGGAACAGTACTCTATACGGTTTTCAATGGCTGATTTTTTGGAAGTAGATCACCAGCCCTTTCTTCCAAGGCACTTCTGGGTGGACTTGAACCTCCAGCCTTACTGTTAACCATCTGTGCCACCCAGGGACTCCTAAGGAAGCCAGTTGTCTATAGTAAACAAGTTTTTGACTTAACCTTGTAACAACTCCCAGCTGCCCAAACCCTGCTCAAGCCGGAGGTGGGCTGTGGAAGCAGTACTGCCTGGAGGAGGGCAGACTCACCAATGCCCACTTCAGCGGTGGCTGTGGAGAGGTCATGGGCTGAGGAAAACCCTCCCAAAGGGCTAAGCCTGGGGCCAGGAGAACAATGGATAAGGGAGAGCCCCCCGAGGCAGAATCAGATACTAATAAGGGAACTTCCTTCAGTTCCAGGGCAAAGGGACCTCTAAGACAGCCAGGTAGGATGTGATCTCTGATTTGGACCACTGATGCTGTGGCCTTCTATTGTTCCATTTTCTAAATGGTACTTCTATTGTTGCTTTCCTGTCTCTGCTCCATGACTGTTTGATTGGTATGTGTGTGTGTGGGGTGGGGGCAGTGGTTGCTGCGGGAGGCATAGATAATCTCTCCTTTTAGTTCATAGGTTGCAGCAAGCGCCATGAGGAGTCATGTCTGGTCTGATAGACTGCTCATTCCTCAGAGAGCCTAGACTGTGAGCTGGCTACAGTGGCTGGTAAGTCTTTAGGTGTCTCTCCTGGGAAGGCGTGAGCATGGGTGGGTTCTATATGTATTAAGAAGGGAGAACCAGATATTTGGTGACCAGAAGGGCAGACTGGCTGACCCTGCGAGTTGTTCACCAAACCTACTTCCTCTTTTCCTGGACACACAGCTACACTACATTTCCCAGCATCCCTTGCTGTGGATATGTCTCAGTTTTCGCCAAGGAAACGTGGGTGAAAGTGATAGGTGTCATTCACAGGCCTGGCCCATAAAACCCTCCCGTGCTCAATTTTCTGTCTCCCACATGTTAAAGATGGCAGAGCCGCTGAGTGGAAGGGGCCTGGGTCTCTGAATCACTATTTGGAAGAAAGCCACTTGCTGATCAAGAACAACTCTTTTAGACTTCACATGATACTATGGATTGAATTGTGTCCCCTCAAAATCTCCTCAAAATATGTGTTGAAGTCCTAACCCCTATACCTGTAAATATGACCCTGTTTAGAAATAGAGGTTTCCTTTTGTTATATTAATGAGGTCATATCAGAGTAGGGTGGGTCCTAAACCTAATAACTTCTAAGTAGTGTCTTCTAAAAAGATCAGAATAGATACATACACATAGGGCAAAGGCAGAAGCCATGTGAGGAACTTTCTACAAACAAAAGAATGCCAAGGACTGCTGGCAGACTCCAGAAACTAGGAGAGAGTTCCACCGAACGAAATGACACAGCCAAGAACCTGAGTTGGACTTTTTAGACTCCAGAGCTGTGAGAAAATAAATTCCTGTTCTTTAAAGTCACCCACTTGTATTTGTGTTACAGCAGCACTAGGTAACTAAGACACATGAGAATCTAGTTGTTATTCGGCTGAGATTTAGGGGCTTAATCTGTTTCAGCAGCTCCATTAACCCGTTGCCGTTGAGTCGATTCAGACTCACAGCAACCCTATAGGACAGAGTAGAACTGCCCCATAGGATTTCCAAGGCTGTAACTCTTTATGGAAAAAGACTGCTGCATCTTTCTCTCTTGGAGCGGCTGGTGGGTTCAAACCGCTGGCCTTTTGGTTAGCAGCTGAGTGCTTTAAACACTGTGCCACCAGGGCTGCTTCTTCAGCAACTAGCATTACCTTAACTAGTATGACATAAAATATTTGTTTTCACCTATTCACTGGTGATTCTCTGATCTTTCCAGAACCACTGCCTTCCAGATTAGATCCCACCGGTCTCCTGTTAAAGAAGTGAGGAGAAATCATTTGTCAGGGAACTGGAAGATGTGGACCCTAGTCACAGTTCTGGCACTTCTCCTACCCCACCACTTTAAGTTGATTTGTGCCCCATTGTATTTATTTGCCCCATTAGGGTATTAATAAGTGGTCCTGCCTATTTTACTAGGTATGTGTTTAAAGCAAACAAGATTGGTCATACTAGACTGCTTTGAGAATTTGAAAGCACTATGTAATTCTTTAGGTCTTATTTTTGTTGGAAATAAGGACGTTTAGACACATGCAAAGATCACTATGTGCTCAATCATGAAGAAAGTCTCCTTTAGACATATCTTTGCCCATCCATAACCATGGGACAGATAAAATCTTCCTCACAGGCTTGTTCTGAGGAGTCAACGAAATAACATGTGCAAAGTGCCTAGTATAGGGCATGACATAGTAACTGCTCAATAAATAAAAAGGAGCTCTGGTGGTGCAGTGGTTGAGTGCTCGGCTGCTAACTGGAAGATTGGCGGTTTGAACCGACCCAGTAGCTCCATGGGAGACAGATAGGGCAATCTGCGCCAGCCTCAAGGAAAATTTGGAAACAGAAGCAGAGAACTTAGTGTCAAATTCATTCCCTACACACCTTATCCTTCATCTTTCCTATTGCTCAGACCCAGCAGGAAACATTTCTCCTGTTGTTTTTCTCATTCTTGTTTCCCTTTCTCTTTCCCAGGCTGCGACCTCTCCCCCCAGCTAAGTTTTCCTTGTCCTTCTGCGTTGTTTCCACCTTCCCTCCACGTTTCACTGTTTACTCCTGTTTCTTTTTAATTTTATTTCTCGTGAAAATGTACACAGCAAAGGATACACTGTTTCAACAAATTCTTTTCTTATTGTTGTGCTTTAAGTGAAAGTTTACAATTCAAGTTAGTCTCTTGTACAAACATTTATACATACATTGTTATGTGACCCTAGTTGCTCTCCTTATACTGTGACAGCACACACCTCCTTTCCTCCCCGGATTTCCCGTGTCCATTCAACCAGCTCCTGACCCTCTCTGCCTTCTCATCTCACCTCCGGACAGGAGCTGCCCATTTAGTCTCACGTATTTACTTGAGCTAAGAAGCACACTCTTCATGAGTAACATTTTATGTCTATCGTCCAGTCTAATCTTTGTCTGAAGAGTTGGCCTCGGGGATGGTTTTAGTTTTGGTCTAACAAAGAGTCCAGGGGCCATGTCTTCTGGTGTTCCTCCAGTCTCAATCAAACCATTAAGTCTGGTCTTTTTACTAGAATTTGAGTTCTGTACCCCACTTTTCTCTTGCTCCATCAGGGACTCTCTGAGTTTCAACAAATTCTACACATACAATTCAGTGACATTGTTTACATTCTTTAAGCTGTGTAACTGTTCTCGCTATCCTTTTCCAGGTCATTCCACTACCATTAATGTAAAGTCATCACCCCCTAAGCTTCTCATCTAACCTTTTGAGATGCTGTGTCAATTTGATCCCACACAGGTAAATCTTTGAGAGAGCACAACTTAAGGAAGATATACTTTACTAATTAGGCTAAGCTGTTGCTTTGTTCAAAGCAGATTTCCAGGATAGGTTTTGGTTTGAGGTTTAAGGTTTAAAGATTATCTCAGGGCAATAGTTTCAGGTGTTCATATAATCTCAATGGCTCCAGAAGTTCTGGATTCCATTGAGAATTTGAAATTATTCCCCCTCCCCCATTTTGATCAGGATTCTTCTACAGAATCTTAGATCACAACATTCAGTAATGATGGCTGGGCACCATCTAGTTCTTCTGGTCTCATGGTACATTTCTCATTTCTGGTTTGATTGCACTGCTTACTCCAGTTTCTTTACTGCTCCTGTTCTCTGTCTCCCTGACACGACTTCATTTCACCTTTTGTTCACCCCTCTGTGTTCTGTACGGAGCCCTGGTAGTGTAGAGGTTGAGAACTTGGCTGCTAACCAAAAGATCACCAGTTCAAATCCACCAGCTGCTCCTTGGAAACCCTGTGGGGCAGTTCTACTCTGTCCTATAAGGTCATTATGAGTTGGAATTGGCTCAATGGCAACAGGTTTTTGGTTTGTATTCTGTGTATTCTGTACATGCTCTTTTTGATTATCTGGACTTTGCTTCTGGATTTAGGGTTTTCCACCACAGCATATTTGCTATCACTGAAGAGACCATCTGAAATAGAGGTAGGTGATTATGTCTAGAGAGATATACTTTTACTTTTCACAGATCTATGGGGTGTGAAATTTATAGGGTGTGTGATCAATAGGTCCCTGCACAATACAAAATAGTTTGTGCTCAATTATTAACCTACAGATTGGTGGTTTGAACCCACCTGACAGCACCAGGTAAGAAAGGTCTGGCAATCTGCTTCTGTAAAGATTACAATCAAGAAAACCCTATGGAGCAGTTCTACTCTGTAATTGACTTGAAGGCAACAGGTATATGGTGCTTTGAAGTCTCTGGGTGGTGCAAATGGTTAACGTACTCAGCTGCTAACCGAAATGTTGGAGATTTGAGTCCACCCAGAGATGCCTTGGGAAAAAGGCCTGATGATCTACTTCTGAAAAATCAGCCATTAAAAACCCTATGGAAAGCAGTTCTACTCTGACACACATGGGGTTGCCATGAGTTGGATTTGACTCAACAGCAACTGTTTTCTTTTGGAGTATGTTTAGAGAGACGCAGTTTTACTTTTCCCTGATCAATAGGGTGCTTGCTGTGCTGTTGATACAGGAGGAGACACAGCTTGTATTTATGACTAATTCTATTAAGAGCCTTAACAAGAATATTACTCCCAGAGTTTAAATATAAATCCTGCTATGTAAAGTGATCTCTTAAAAAGAGGTGCATATTCTTTTTGTTTAACCAGATTTAGCTTAGAAAAACCTTGTGTTCGTCAATAAAAGTAAAGCTCCATTTTGATCATTCTCTGAGGCAACTATTTCCATATTCTGATGTTACACATGATAATTAGATAACACCACCGACAATAATAATAGTCAGCAGTTACTTGAAGACAGAGGCGAACACAACACTGTCCTTGTCTTCGACAGCTCACAGTCTGCTTTATAAATCCACTTCCAATGAAATCTAATTACTAGAGCATCTTAATGCCCCACTTTATTATGCATGAAGGAAATACTAAGTTTTATCCTGTTTATTTTGTAATTCAGGGAGGACTGATAATAAGTAAAGCCAGCTAGTCTCAGTTCCTTATTCTGCTATTAAGTAGCAATTAACTCCCACTTTTTTTTTCTTGCTCCCTTAATTCTCTCAGCTCATTCTAATTCTGAGTAAAATGGCAACTTTATCATATGTACCAATCTAATGACTTTTTCTGTTTCATTCCACCCCTATTCTGTTTGGATTGAAAATCCATAAAGGATATAGAATAGGGGATAGTCAGACTCAGGGAAGAGGCCATCCACAGGCCATACTTTGAGGAATTTCTGTCAGGTCCCGAACTAAGTGGACCAGACAGAATGAAGGTACTAGTCCCTCACCTGTAGCTTCCTTTCCAGAGGAGCAGTGGGTGGAGAAGGAGATAAGCAAACACCTCCTGATTTGGAAAGCAGGAGGATAGGCCTTGGGACAGGAGGGGATTGCCACTCCTGGATTCATGTTTCCACTGTGGATTGCTAGCAGCTGAGAGCTTTACCAAGCTGATGAGGAGCAACAGCGCTGGGATGGAGCCAAAACAAACAAACCCTAAAGCAGTTGCTGTGGACTAGATTTCAACTCATGGCAACCCCATGTGTGTTAGAGTAGAACTGTGTTCCAGAAGGTTTTCAATGGTTGACTTTTTTGGCAGTAGATTGCCAGGCCTTTCTTCTGAGTCATTTCTGGGAGAATTTGAACTTCCAACCTTTCGGTTAGTAGCCAGACGCTTTACTGTTTGTGCTACCCAGGGACACCACCAGAAAACAGCTGTACTGTGTATCTGGGAGAGAGGCTGGGACCATTCATAGCCTGTCTGCTTTGGGCTAGCCTGTACACCGCATGAGAGCAGGGCAGTCTGTCTCTGTCATCACTGTATTTTCAGTGCCTACCGCATAGTAGGCAACCAGATAGCCAGCTGCTATGGAGTTGATTCCTACTCATGGCGACCCCATGTGTGTCAGAGGAGAACTGTGCTCCATAGTGTTTCAATGGCTGATTTTTCTGAACTAGATCATCAGGTCTTTCTTCCGAGGCACCTCTGGGTGGACTAGATCTTCCAATCTTTTGGTTAGCAGCTGAGCATGTTAATCATTTGCACCACCTATAGAAGGTGCACAATAGACCTCAATATGGGATCATTGACTTGATACTGTACATTTAGTTCAGCCAGACTGTTGCAATCTGCACTGTCTTTTCTCCAGGCTAGTGAATTAATGTCACAAAGAGACCTGCATGGCTGAAGCCACTGTTTACTGAAGCTCATTTCTTTTGACCAATCATTGATCTAAACTTTTGAAGGCATTGCTCCATCAAAAGAACAGTGTTTTCCATTGTGGTCTACCATCCAATGTCACTGATCTTATGTTTAATTCATATGTCTTTTTAAGTGACCTGTGTTTATTTCTCTAGCATCCAGAAGTTCTAGGATTGTTTACTTTATTCCTGGTATTCTGAACTTTTGCAATGGTGTGTCTGTGCATGGGTTATTTCTCAACCATTCTGCCCCAGCACTTTGTGGGGTCTTTTAATTTAGAGATCAAAATTCTCTTTAGTGGAGGAAATTTTCTTTCATTTTTCAAGTGAGTGCCTCCCATTTCTAATATGGGATTCCCTTGGTGGCTCAAATGGTTAAACATTCAGCTGCTAACCGAAAGGTTGACGGTGTGAGTCCACCCAGCAGTGCCTAGGAAGAAAGGCCTGGTGATCTACTTCTGAAAAATCAGCCATCGAAAACCTTTATGGAGCACAGTTCTGCTCTGACACACACGAGGTTGCCATGAGTTGGGGTTGACTCGATGGCAACTGGTCTGGCCTGGGTTTTGTTCTGATGTATCTTTCTGGGATTTATATTTTAATTGTTTGACCTAGGTTTGATGTTTCCATCTGTGTGAGTTTCTCACTTTTATCTTCCGAGCCTTCTGCTGAAAATGTAAAACAAATTTTGACAATCACATATTTAAAATTTTAAAGTTTGCTCTCGTTTATTGATTATTTATTTTTCATCAATTCCATCAGGCCCTTTGAGGAGGAGGCAGTGACTGAAATGCCTGAGCTCATCCCTGAGGAAGGGGAAGAAGACTGGGCCTGGGAAGGGACCACAGAGTGGCTGGTCACATGGTGTGTGGCTTCCACTGCTTGGCGAGCTTCAGGATGTACCCGACCCGGGAGACCATCCTGGAACATGCCACCATGGGATAAAAGACAGTTTCAGCTGTTGAGTCTTCTTCGAAAAGGAGTTGGAGTCAAGACTCTCTGACTCAGAACTTTGGAACCCAAACCAGGCAAAAAAAAAAAAAAAAAAAATTGGAGATGTGGTAGCATCAAATGGCAGCCAAGCTGAGAATACTAAATGCCAAAAAAGATATGTGTAAGATGAAAGGAGGCCAAGCAGGCACAACAGTTGCTGAAGCACAGATAAGAGGCAGCCAGCGATCCTCAGTGGAGGGGAGAATGCCCAAAGAGAACTCCCCAGGCTCTTTGACCTGATGTAGCAGATCATGAAGAGAGGGATTTGGGTGCTTTTGGTAACAGCCTCCATTTAAGCCATTTCAAGACACCATTATGCTCATCTATCCAGAGGCACTAACAACCTGGCGCCCAAGAGAAGTTGTACTGGGGGAAGATAGAGGACCTCAGAAACCAGGACAAGCTCAGAGGGACACCTTAACCCTGATGAAAGGACGGGAGCCAGGATCTCACCTGTATGTTGAAAGCCTGGGGAGGTTAAGGATGATCCATGCTGCAAATTAGAAGAGGGACAGGATTGCAGTGGGGAAAGGGAGGCTGGAAGATGACCTTAGGAAAGGCAACCTTCAGTTGAGGGAAAGGTAGTGGTGGAGTGGTTGGACCTAGCTTTGTGTACGTGACGAACTAGAGCTTACAGAGGGCATGGAGGGATTTGAAGGGGCACAAACAACAGGTAAAGTGCCCTACAAGAAATCCACACACAGAGCAAGGATTCCTAACCACAGAAAAGAAAGGACCCACAAGAGCCGCACAAGGTCTGCTATTTATGACAAAACAAGGTCCAAGGCAAGCAGGATTCAGAGGCTACAATCTTTGTTTTAAGAAAAAACTTATAAATTATGTTTCTAAGTTATAGGCATCGAGTCAGCTCCGACTCATAATGATTCCATGTCTAACAGAACAAAATGCTGCCCGGTCCTGTGCCATCCTCACAATTGTTGCTATATTTGAGGTCGTTGTTGAAGCCACTGTGTCAGTCCATCTCATTGAGGGTCTTCTTCTTTTTCTCTGACCCTCTACTTTACCTAGCATGATGTCCTTCTCCAGGGACTAGACCCTCCTGGTAACACATCTAAAGTAAGTGAGATGAAGTCGAATGGGAGAGATGAGCATGTTTGTTCACTGAGGGGAAAGAGCCAGAAGAGAGGGAGAAATTGAAGATATAGTGAAGAGAGATAAACACTGATGAAGCAAGGCCCCAACGAGGTGGAGGAAATGATGTCAAAGGTACAGATGTAGGGAGTAGTTTTGAACAGGAGGACTAAAACTGGAGTAAAGATGGGGCATGGATGCAGAAGCAATGCAATTTGTAGTTGGGTGGAAGGAGGCAATCTTCTTCATGGACTTGGAGATGAGGTCCTCAAAGTGAACGGGGCTGCAGTTAAGGATGGAAGCTGAGGATGAAAACCTAAGGAGCAATATGCAGGGGGAGGTCAAGCATCCACATCACCCATCCAGTAGCAACTTATATGTGGTCTGTCTTTTTCTTTCTACTTTCTCTTTCTTACAATGATGCTCAGTCCCACCAGGGGCTCCCATAGTCAGTACTCTCCAGCTTCAAGCTACCCCTGGATCTAATAAGTAAAGGAAGAGAGAGAAGGTGAGTTAGAGCGTCTCAGAGGTAAATTCTGGAAGACCTCTGTGGTGGGCTTTTTGCTGAGCAGGCTAAATATGATAATTTCATGCTCCAGATTCCAATGACAATTCTACAGAGTTCATGTGCCCTTTCCTGGGGTATTGACGGAGTGTCTCACAGAGAAACATGAGATGATAATCATTGGTTTCCAATTCTATGATCATTCATTGCTAGTAAGGCAGAGGAATGCATAAGACAGAGAGCCAAGGCTGAATCCAGCCCACTGAGGGTAAAGAACAGTGGGATGAGGTCGGAATGGAGGAGACTGTAATTATTATTCTCTCATGGAGAGGCTGGATTGATGACATCTCTACTAGATGACTCAGTTTTCTAGCCCTGGGGACCACCATGACCAATGCTGGTTCTAGAAGGGGACCCTCGCTTGGGGAGGGGATGCAGGTTCTGATGGTAGACATATAAATGGCACTTGGTTAAACTTTCTTCCTTCCTTCAGGGCTGATCGACTGCCTCTGAGATCTGAAGTCTGGAAGATGAGATCCCAGCAGTGTCTAGAATAGGAGAACCCCCAAACTGGAAGGTACCTAGGGAGGGGAGACTGCCTGGATCTCAGGGGTAGTCCTGGAATATGAGGCTTTCAGGTTTGGGACTGGCTTAGAGGGTAGGGAGAGGAAGCTCAAATTACTGCTGTAGCATAGAGTCAGGGGCTCTGGGAGGCCCTGTGGGTGTCAGGGTCAGTGTCCTATTTCTGGTAGATGAGCTGCAAGGTGACACAGGAAAGTCACACAGGGACCCTGATAAAGGGATGGACAGGACCTCTAGCATTGGCACATTTGTCAACCTGAGGCCAAATTTATATTTTTTAGAATGTGAGTTACAAACTCTTGGTGTGGCAGGAAGAGTGGAGAAATCTTGAAGAGGAGTCCATGATGTACACAAAATACAGAAAAGGGCCTAGAATTCCCAGGGTGGAGAGGGGCTGAGGACCATTTGACCAGATCTTAATATATATACGTATATTTTTTTCCCCTTCAAGGCCAGACTACTTATTAATCTTCCCCACTTTTTAATACCAAAATAAGGGACAGAAAACAGGAGTATATCTTTTCTAGTAGAGGCTATTCTGGCAAGAACTCAGTAGTAGCACGTTTGTTCTATTTATTCTTGTTAATATATAACATACTGCCTTGCCCATGTGCTCAATAAATCATTGTAGGTTTCTTAAGTACTGCATAATTATTTTTGGGATTTGAGAGTTTCAGGGACCAAAAGCTGTTAGCTTATAAAGGGGCCAAAATTTCGACATGATACAGCATCTGACTTTCAAGGCACCTGGAGGTTTGGACAGCAGGCAAGGGAGAGCAAGCACATAGAACTGAACATTTAAAGAACAATGACAGTTTTTAAAACAAACAAACTTCAGTGTGTTATTTATTCTGTTTTTGTTTTTTTGTCTCTTGCCCACCCCTCCTCCCCACCTTCATATTTTTACTGGTAGAGAGCACCCATCTTTGCTGTCAACTTTAAATGGTTGCAACAAGCACGGACCAATGTATTCAAAGCTGTGGGAATTCTTGTCTTTTGATTCTACTTCCTTCTAGCTATAACTTTCAGCAATCACCTAATGTTTTTGGACTTTAGCCTTTTAATTTGTAAAAGGAGGATAATAATAAATGATCTCGTCCACCTCTCTTGGTAGTTGTTTTGAGAAATGGGGTATTATGTGCGAAATCACTTTTGCAGCTCTAGAATGCTATACAGCACTTCGTATAGAGAGAGGCTAAGAGCACGGGGAAGGGGTGGCCGGGAATAGAGAGAGATGGTCTGGGAGCGGTAGTTGGCTGTCAGGTCATGAGAGTCTTACATGAAGGCCATGTGAAGAAGTATGGGCTTTGTCTAACAGACAACAAGGAGAGGGTGGATGGTTAAATGGGAGAGTGTTATTGTCAGGTTTGGATTTTAAGTGAGTTCCACTTTAGAGGCACAGAGTTTGAGGAACCATGGGACACAGAGGTGGACATGTCAAGTGAGCAGTTGGATGTAGAATTTTGTAGTTCTCTCAACTCTGTGAGGGTTAAGTTTCGGGAGGACAAGTTGAAGGGAAAGAGACCAGAGAAGAGATTATTACAATAAAAACAATGAGTGCCAAAACTAGGCAGTGGTAAGTAGTTGGGATGAACAGCAGAAGAAAAATAAATTTTGGAGGTAACGTTCAGAGGACACTGACTGGTGGGACTGAGGGGAAGTGAGTGGTCAGCGAAAGAAGACTCTTGGGTTTCTGGCATGGTTTTCTTGGCTGTGATCTTTATGGAAGCAGATCACCAGATCTTTCTTCTGTGGCCCTGTTGGATGAGTTTGAACTTCCAATCTTTAGGCTAGTAGTCAAGCACTAACTGTGTCACTAAGGGACTCTGGCAAGGTAGATGGCCCAAAATTCAGAGGAGGGGATAGAGGAGGAAGAGCAGGGCTGGGAGGTGTGAGGGTGAGTTCCATTTTAGATGCACAGAGTTTGAGGAAGCATGGGACACAGAAGTGGACATGTTCAGTGAGCAGTTGGATATAGAATTTTGCAGCTTAGGGAGAATTTCAGGGCTGGAGATGCTGACTAGGGAGGCATCAGCCTGTAGATACTTAAAAAATTTCAAAAACATTCCCAAGTAAACAGCATAAAACTTGGTCAGTGGGACAAAGGGAGAACCTTCAAGAACACTAACATTAAGGGGTAGTGAAAAGAAAAAGCCTCCACGAAGGAATCAAAAGTAGGAGGAGAATCTAAGAAGAGTGGTATCCTGGTTGTCTTCCTTGAAGTCACACCCAAAGAACTGATGATATAACCACCAGAATATCTCTAGGTTCTCCTTAACAACCTACAATTAATAAGTGAGTGGTGAGTGGTGGACTCAAGTTCTAGGTCTTTTTCTCATGCTCTGTGTCATGGATTGAATTGTGTCCCCAGAAAATATGTATATCAATTTGGCTAGGCCATGATTCCCAGTATTGTGTGATTGTCCCCCATTTTGTCATCTAATGTGATTTTCCTATGTGTTGTAAAACCTACCTCTATGATGTTAATGAGGTAGGATTAGCAGCAGTTATGTTAATGAGGCAGGACTCAATCTTCAAGACTGGATAGTGTCTTCAGCCAATCTCTTTTGAGATATAAAAGAGAGAAGTGAGCAGAGAGACAGGGGGACTTCATACCACCAAGAAAGTAGTGCCAGGAGCAGATTGTGTCCTTTGAACCCAGGGTTCCTGTGCACAGCGGCTCCTAGTCCAGGTGAAGATTGATGAGAAGGACCTTCTTCTAGAGCCAACAGACAGGGAAAACCTTCCCCTGGAGCAGATGCCCTGAATTTGGACTTCCAGCCTACTAAACTGTGAGAAAATAAATTTCTCTTTGTTAAAGCCATCCGCTTGTGGTATTTCTGTTATAGCAGCACTAAATAACTAAGACACTCTGCGAACTCAGGTAAGCTATACTGTCTCTAAGACTCCTTTCCTTCATCTGTAAACTATGAGTCATAAGAATACTTTCCTCAGGGAGTAAGGCACATGAAAACTTGGTAAATTATGAAGGGCTGCGCATGTGTTCAAGGAGCTTTGGTGGTGCAATGGTTAAGTGCTCAGCTGCTAACCGAGCCCACCAGCTGCTCCACGGAAGAAAGGTGTGGCAGTCTGCTTCCATAAAGATTACAGCCTTGGAAACCCTATGGGGCAGTTCTACTCAGTCCTATAGGTTCGCTATGAGTTGGAATTGACTCGACGACAATGGGTTTAAAAGGTGCTCATGTTGGTGATATAGTGTTCACAAATTTCCTTAAAATTTCTTGAACATGCTCAGTCTGTGTGAATATTTTCTTGGGTTGAGCTGTCTCTTTCAAGGAAGGCTCTTTCTTTATAAGGAAAGCTCGTCAAATCCTGAAATCCTCTAGGCTTTAGTAACAAGATCTAAATTAAATGAATAACAACTCTGTCAGCCCACACGTATATGGTACACATAAGCCACTCTGCTAGGACAAGGACAATTAGAAATTTCCCCGGCCTTAACATTAGCATTACCTGCCAGTGAATATTAGCTAGGATTGATGATCAATGAAGGGCTTGTATTTGAAAGATTGCCACTAGGAAGAGAGAGCTGATGTAATCCGCACTGACTTAGAGGACAGATTTAAAAAGAGTTTAAGTATAAAGAAGGCATATTTTGACTCTTTTTAAATTCTTTCCCATACAAAAATTTATACATACCTTGTTATGTGACTCTAATTGCTCTCCCCGTACTGTGATAGCACACTCCTCCTTTCCACCCCCGATTCCCCACGTCCATTCAACCAGCTCCCAACCCTCTCTGCTTTCCCATCTCACTCCGGAGACAAGCCACCTATTGAGTCTCTTGTATCTACATGAGCTAAGAGGCACACTCCTCACAACTAACACTTCTATGTCCCACAGTCCAGTCCAATACCTGTCTGAAGAGTCAGCCTAGGAAATTGTTTTAGTTCTGGGCTGATAGAGAATCCAGGGGCCATGCTTTCTGGTGTTCCTCCAGTCTCAGTCAGACCATTAAGTCTGATCTTCTTACTAGAATTTGAGTTCTGCAACCCACCTTTCTCCTGCTCCATCAGGGACTCTCTGTTGTGTTCCCTGTCAGGGCGGTCATTGGTGGTGGCTGGGCACCATCTGGTTCTTCTGGTCTCAGGCTGATGAAGTCTCTGGTTTATGTGGCTCTTTCTGTGTCTTGGGCTAATACTTTCCTTGTGTCTTTGGTGTTCTTCATTCTCCTTTACTCCAGGTGGTTGGGACAAATTGATGCA
>NW_004444122.1:4520635-4521623 GCF_000243295.1 Trichechus manatus latirostris | reverse complement strand
CTTTTCTTGAGTTCTTATAATAGTGGTCTTATACAATATTTGTCCTTCTGTGACTGACTAAATTCACTCAGCATAATGACCTCCAGCTTCCTCCATGTTATAAGATGTTTCACGGCTTCATCGTTGTTCTTTATTGTTGTGTAGTATTCCATTGTGTGGGTATACCATTATTTGTTTATCCATTCGTCCGTTGATGGGCACCTAGAATGTTTCCATCTCTTTGCTATTGTGAACAGTGCCGCAGTGAACATGGGTGTGCATATATGTATTCGTGTGACGGCAGTTATTTCTCTACGATATATTCCAAGGAGCGGGATAGCTAGATCTTATGCTACTTCTATTTCTAGCTTTTTAAGGAAGGGCCAAACCAATTTCCAAAGTGGTTGTACCATTTGCCATTCCCACAAACAGTGTATAAGTGTTCCAGTCTCTCCACAACCTCTACAACATTTATTATTTTGTGTTTTTTGGATTAATGCTAGCCTTGTTGGGGTGAGATGATACCTCATTGTAGTTTTGATCTGCATTTCTTTAATGGCTAATGATCGTGAGCATTTCTTCATGTGTCTGTTAGCCGCCTGAATATCTTCTTTGGCGAAGTACCTGTTCATATCCTTTGCCCATTTTTTAATTGGATTATTTGTCTTTTTGTTGTTGAGGTTTTGCAGTATCTTGTAGATTTTAGAGAACAGATGCTGATTGGATTTGTCGTAGCCAAAATTTTTTTCCCAATCTGTAGGTTGTCTTTTGACTCTTTTGGTGAAGTCCTTTGATGAGTGTAAGTGTTTGATTTTTAGGAGCTCCCATTTACCTAGTCTCTCTTCTGGTGTTTGTGCATTGTTACTTATGGTTCATATTGTGTTTATGCCATGTATTAGGGCTTCTAGCATTGTCCTTATTTTTTCTTCCATGGTCTTTATCATTTTTGATTTTATATTTAAGTCTTTGATCCATTTTGAGTTAGTTTTTGTGCATGGTGTGAGGTATG
>NW_004444122.1:4488450-4520535 GCF_000243295.1 Trichechus manatus latirostris | reverse complement strand
TTGTAGGGTTAATGTTTTGATTATGGCCCTTTCTTCTTTTTGGATGTGTGCATTTGTTGCTACAAACTGACCTCTGAGCACTGCTTTTGCTGTGTCCCAAAGCTTCTAGTAGGATGTGTTTTTGTTCTCTTTTGATTCTATGAATTTCTTTATTCCATCCTTAATTTCTTCTATAAGTCAGTAGTTTTTGAGCACGGTGTTGTTCAGTTTCCCTGTGTTTGATTTTTTTTCCCTTCTTTTTCTGTTGTGGATTTCTAATTTTATGGCTTTACGGTCAGAAAAGATGCTTTGTAATATTTCAATGCTTTGGATTTTGTTAAGGCTTGCTTTATGGCCTAACATGTGGTCTATTCTGGAGAATGTTCCATGTGCATTGGAAAAGAAAGTATACTTGGCTGCTGTTGGGTGGAGTGTTCAGTATATGTCTATGAGTATTTTGACTCTTAACATAGATTTTCTAAGAGTTACAGTTGTCCAAAAGGAGCCTTGGTGGTGCAGTGGTTAAGCACTCGACTGCTAAATGAAAGGTTGGCAGTTCAACCAGCTGCTCTGTGGGAGAAAGAAATGGCAGTCTGCTTCCACTGCATACAGCCTTGGAAAAGGTATGGGGCAGTTCTAATGTGTCTAACAGGGTCGCTATGGGTCAAAATCAACTCAGTGGCAATGGATTTGAGTTTGGGTTTGTATATAGATCTTCTGAGTCAGGGGCAGCTAACAACAAAAACGTAGTTGTTCAGGAGTCTCTGGGTAGTGCAAACGGCTAGCATGCTTGCCTGCAAACTGAAAGGTTAGAGGTTTTAGTCCACTCAGAGGTGGAAAGTCCTGGTGATCTACTTCTGAAAAATCAGTGATGGAAAATCCTATGAAGCATAGTTCTACTCTGACACACATGAGGTCTCCATTGGTTGGAATCAACTCAATGGCAACTGTTTTTTTAAAAATATTTTTCTAAATCTAGCATAAAGGTTATAGGCTGCATTATATTAGTATTGAGGTATAGGCTGCAGTGATCTTTATCACTAAGATTCTTGTGGAGGGTAAAAATTTGGACGTTATGACAATTATGTTCCCAAATATCATATTTTGTGATACCTTTACTTCTAATTGGACATGGGTACTTGAATATCCCACAATTTAACCTCAAACTCAATGCACCTAAATCCAACATTTTGATTTTCACTCTAGTTCGTTTTTCCTACTAGACTTCCCTGTCTCTATCAGTGGTAGCTAGAGCTTTCCAAGTCCTCAGACTTACAACTCTCCTTTTTCTCTTCTTTTTATGAAGATTTAGGGCCTATTTCATGTCAGACTAAGAAGCACTTGTGGTGCAATGATTAAGTACTTGACTGCTAATGGAAAGGTTGGCAGTTCGAACCCACCAGCCTCTCTATGAAAGAAAAGACCTGGTGATCTGGTCTGCTAAGATTACAGCCTAGGAAGCCCTATGGGACAGTTCTACTCTTTCATATAGGGTCACTATGAGTTAGAATCAACTCGATGGCACACAACAACACATGTCAGACAAGGTCCCTAGTTGTACAAACGATTAAGCTCTTGACTACCAGCTGAAAGATTAGCAGTTTGAACACACCCAGAGGCACCTCAGAAGACAGGCCTGGTGACCTTTTTCTGAAAGGTCACAGCCTTGAAAACCCTATGGAGCATTCTACTCTGTACTCATGGGGTCGTCATAAGTCAGAATTGACTCAACAATTAACTAATAAAGGCAACATGTGGGACAATGTATGAGACAAAAAGATTACAAAGATTAATATGAAATGTACATTTTCAGTAATTCAGTACCCTAGAAGCACCCCAAACCCTTCCTGCTGCAATACATCTTATGAGTTAGATTAAAAAATCTTTTAAATACTCGGCAAGAAGGTAGGAGAAGCTTTCAGGAGTCAAAAGCCAAGAAAAAGCGGTAATCTAGAGAGGTAAGTGAGCACTAAACAAACATTAACCATTTAACTAAAATAACATCTAATTTAAATAAAAAAATAGAACTAAAATACTAGATACAAATAGCATATTAGGGTGAGATTAATCAGAGATAAAGTATACTAAAGTCCTTAAGCTGTTCAAGAGGTGAGCACTGATTAACATAAGATTTTACTGAGTTTTTGTGTTTGTTACAACCTCTAGCATAACCACCAAAAGAAGAGAAATAGAGTGCAAAGCTTCCAAACTAGTAGAGGGAAAAATGAAATAAAAAAGAAACTCAATAACCTACAATAAGGCAAGAAAAGAATAATAATAATAGTTAAACAAAACAGTGAAAAAACAAGAAAAATAGAAAACACAAAATAATCTGAATAAACGTGAATGGAATAAACCATCCAGTTAAAAGATAAATACAATCACATGGAATTTAAAAAAAAATACCTGTTGCCATCGGGTCAATTCTCACTCATAGCGACCCTATAGGGCAGAGTAGAACTGCTCCATAGGGTTTCCAAAGAGCGGCTGGTGGATTTGAACTGCTGGCCTTTTGGTTAGCAGTCAAGCTCTTTAACCACTGTGCCACCAGGGCTCCTAAAAAAACAAAGAAACAAACAAAACAGATCAGCCATATATATATATATATATATATATATATAATTGTACTTTAGATGAAGTTTTATAGGACAAGCTAGCTTCTTATTAAACAGTTAGTACACATATTGTTTTATGACATTGGTTTAACAACCCCACAACATGTCAACACTCTCCCTTCTTGATCTTGGGTTCCCTGTTAACCAGCTTTCCTGTCCCTCCTACCTTCTAGTCCTTGCACCTGTGCTGATGTGCCCCTTTAGTCTCGTTTTGTTTTATGGGCCTGTCTAATCTTTGGCTGAAGGGTGAACCTCAGGAGTAACTCCACTACTGAACTAAAAGGGTGTCTGGGGGCCATACTCTCGGGGTTTCTCCTGTCTCTGTCAGGCCAGTAAGTCTGGTCTTTTTTGTGTGTGAGTTAGAGTTTTGTTCTACATTTTTCTCCAGCTCTGTCCGGGACCCTCTATTGTGATCCCTGTCAGAGCAGTCGGTGGCGGTAGCCAGGCACCATCTCGTTGTACTGAATTTGGTCTGGTGGATGTTGTGGTAGTTGTGGTCCATTAGTCCTTTGGACTAATCTTTCTCTTGTATCTTTAGTTTTCTTCATTCTCCCTTGCTCTTGAAGGGGTGAGACCAGTGGAGTATATTAGATGGCTGCTCACAGGCTTTTAAGATTCCAGACGCTACTCACCAAAGTAGAATGTAGAACGTTGTCTTTATAAACTGTGTCATGCCAATTGAGCCAGATGTTCCCCGAGACCATGGTCCCCACAGCCCTCTGCCCAGCAATTCAGTCCTTCAGGGAGTTTGGATGTGTTTATGGAGCTTCCATGACCTTGCCTTGTACAAGTTGTGCTGGCTTCCCCATTATTGTGTACTGTTTTACTCTTCACCAAAGTTACCACTTATCTATTGTCTTATTTAGTGTTTTGCCATCCCCACCCCTCCTCTCCCTCATAACCATCAAAGATTGTTTCTTTTTGTGTGTAAACCTTTTCTTGAGTTTTTATAGTAATGGTCTCATACAATATTTGTTCTTTTGTGACTGACCTATTTTACCCAGCATAATGCCCTCCAGATTCATCTATGTTATGAGATGCTTAGCAGATTCATCATTGTTTTTTTATCATTGCATAATACTCCACTGTGTGTATGTTACCATAGTTTGTTTATCCATGCATCTGCTGATGGGCAACTAGGTTGTTTCCAGCTTTTTGCTACTGTGAATAATGCTGTAATGAACATGGCTGTGCATATGTCTATTTGTGTGAAGGCGCTTATTTCTCTAGGATATATTTCTAGGAGTGGGATTGCTGGATCATATGGTATTTCTATTTCTAGCTTTCTAAGGAAGCACCATATCGTTTTCCAAAATGGTTGTATCACTTTGCATTCCCACCAGCAGTGCGTAAGAGTTCCAATCTCCTTGCAGCCTCTCCAACATTTGTTATTTTCTGTTTTTTTGATTTGTGCCAGTAATGCCGGGGTGAGGTGGTATCTCATTGTGGTTTTGATTTGCATTTCTCGAATGGCTGGTGATCACGAGGATTTCCTCATTTGTCTGTTAGCCGCTTTAATGTCTTCTTTGGTGAAGTGTCTGGTCTGTTCATTTCCTTTGCCCACTTTTTAATTGGATTATTTGTCTTTTTGTTATAGAGGTGCTGGATTTTCCTGCAGACTTTAGAGATTAGACCTTTGTCTGGTTTGTAATAGCCAAAATTTTTTCCCAGTCTGTAGATTCTCTTTTTACTCTTTTGGTGAAGTCTTCTGATGAGCATAGGTGTTTAGTTTTAAGAAGATGCCAGTTATCTAGCTTGTCTTCTGGTGTTTGTGTATTGTTAGTTATGGTTTGTATCCTGTTTTTGCTGTGTATTAGGGCCTCTAGAATTGAACCTATTTTTTCTTCTATGATCTTTCAGGCAAAAAGCATTCTAGAGACAAATTCATAACGATAAAAAAAATCAAGTCATCAGGAAGATGTAACAGTTCTAATCTTGCATGCTTATAATAATGTAGCATCAAAATATGTAAGACATAAATTGAAAGAACTGCATGGAGAAATAGATTCATTACCATAGTGGAAGATTTTTAACACACTTCTATAAGTAACAGATAAAGCAAGTACAGAAACTCAGTAAGTTTATAGAAGATTTGAACACAATTAACAAGGTTGATCATATTGATATATATAAAACACTACACTCAACACCTGCAGAATACATATTCTTTTCGAGCACACACAGCATATTTATGAAAATTGACCACATATTAAGCCAGTGCTGTCTAGTAGAACTTTCTGCAGTGATGAAAATGTTCTATATTTGCACTGTCTAATAAAACAGGCCCACCACTCATCTGTCAGTGCGTCATACTGTGGTGGCTTGCGTGTTGCTGTGATGCTGGAAGCCACGTGGTTCAAAATCAGGAAAGGTGTTCGTCAGGGCTGTATCCTTTCACCATACTTATTTCAATCTGTATGCTGAGCAAATAATCCGAGAAGGTGGACTATATGAAGAACGTGACATCAGGACTGGAAGAAGGTTCATTAACAACCTGCCTTATGTAGACGACACAGTCTTGTTTGCTGAAAGCAAAGAGGACTGGAAGCACTTACTGAGGAAGATCAAAGACTACAGCCTTCAGTATGGATTACACCTCAACATGAAGAAAACAAAAATCTTCACAAATGGACCAGTAAGCAACATCATGATAAACGGAGAAAAGATTGAAGTTATCAAAGATTTCATTTTACTTGGATCCACAATCAATGCTCATGGAAGCAGCAGTCAAGAAATCAAACGACACATTAATAAGGCTCAGATATATAACATTAGAAAGAAAAAGGCAACAATAACCATATATACTACGGAGATTAAAATGTGATGAGATACTATTATGAATAACAAAATTTTTAAAAACTTAGGTAAAATGGACAAATTCTTAGAAAAATATAACTTAAAAAAATTGACCCAAGAAGAAATGGAAAACAAATTTTCTGTAACCACTAAAGAAAAGAACCAGTGGTTAAAAACTTTTCCAAAAAGATATAGTTAGGTCTAGAGACTTTGTTGTTTAGTTCTAACAAACATTTAAGTGACATTAGTTCTTATCTCACACAAAACCTTCCATAAAATAGAAAAAAAGAGAATTTTCTCCCACTTATTTAATGAAACAATTATAACCTTGATATTAAAACCAGACAAGAACGGTAAGAAAAAGGAAAACTTCAGGCCAGTTTTATTCATGGACTAATAAACAAAAATTAGCAAACTGAAACCAGCAATGAGTGGAAGCAATGATATATCATAATTAAACTAGATTTATCCCAGGAATGTAAGAATAGTTTAACATTAGAAAATCTATTCATGCATTCCACTATATTCACTGGTTAAAGCAGAAAAAGCATATGATCATTTCAATGTCGTTGTTGTTGTGTGCTGTTGAGTTGATTTATAGGAACTCTCCAATATTTATTGCCTATTGGAGTGTAAATTGGTTAAACTACTTTGGAAAACTTGTTGACGGTATCTACCATAGCTGACTCATAACAACTTTATAAGACAGAGTAGAGCTGCCCTATAGCGTTTCCAAGGCTGTAAATCTTTATGGAAGCAGACTGCCACATCTTTTCTCCCACCGAGCGGCTGGTGGGTTTAAACCGCTGACCTTTTGACCTTTCGGTTAGCAGCTGAGTGCTTAACCACTGGGACACCAGGGTCTCCCTTGAGCATTTCAACATTAGATGCAGGAAATACATGTAAAAAATTAAATATCCATTCATGATAAATTTTCAACAAAGTAGGAATAGAAAGGAACTTTCTTAATCTGTTAAAGTTTATCTACAAAAAAACCTACTGCAAAGATAAATAAAACATAATTCTGCCTTCAAGGAGCTCACACTCTGGGGGAGATAGACATAGAAACAGTTACAACTATGAACCACGAAGTCATTTTTTAAGTCCTTTTAACAGAGAAGAGAATAAGGGTAACATCAGTTAAATCAATTATCACATTCTAATTTCTTTTTATATAAAATCTATTGCTCATATATTCCCTTTTCTTTCTTCACATTCAAGTTTAGCTTATGACCTAATAGGGCATTCATTCTTTCATTTCACCATTTTATCTGTAATTATATCCTATAGGAGAATTTGAGAATGCTAAGATAAAGCAATATTATGAGTATGTTACTTGATTACATGACATTTTGACTCAGATTTTGTTTTTGCTCAGAAAATTGGGTGAAGCTTAGGGATGCGAGGTCTCTGAAACACATCAGCTGATAATGAAGTGCTTAAAGTTTTTTGGATGTCTTTTTTAAAAATTTCATGTTTATACTGTCTTTTTAAAATGTATTTTCAAAATTATCAGTACTCAGTTGACTTGGGGAAAAAAGGCCCTTCACCACAGACAGCTTGAAAAACACTGAAATAACATTAAAATCAAGAAATGCTATTCATAAAAAGACATCATAAAGAGTGATCACACAGCTGTGGAATGGAAGAAAAATATCTGCAGCACGTATAACTGAAAAATAACTAGTATCTACAATGTATAAAGAACTCATTCAAATCAGTTAGGAAAATGGGCAAAAAACTTGAAGAAACTAGTCAAATAAAAAGAAATCTTAATGTCCAATAGGAGTCCCTGGGTGGCTCATACTGGACTATTAGCCAAAAGGTTGGTTGTTTGAACTCACTCAGAGGCACCTTGGAAGTAAAGCCTGGCGATTTGCTTCTAAAAGGTCTCAGCCTTGAAAACCCTATGAAGTAGTTCTACTTTGCACACAAGAGGTCACCATGAGTCGAAACTGACTCCAAGACAAGTAACAACAATAATGTCCAATAAACATATTAAAAGGCCTTCCCTCATTAGTCATCCAAAACCAAAAACCAAACCCGTCGATCCTGACTCATAGTGACCCTATGGGACAGAGTAGAACTGCTCCACAGTGTTTCCAAGGAGTGGTTGGTGGATTTGAACTGCTGACCTTTTGGTTAGCAGCCTGATATCTTAGCCACTGCACCACCAGGGCTTCTGTCAGTCATCAGGGAGACAAAAATGAAAACCACAGTGAAAACCACACATACAGTTACCACACTGGCAGAAACTTAAAAGCTTCACAAGCCTGAATGTTGGTGGGGATACTGAGTTACAGGAACTCTCCAATATTTATTGCCCATTGGAGTGTCAATTGGTTAAACTACTTTGGAAGACTCGTTGACAGTACCTACTATAGCTGAACATTCACATACTGTTGTAGGTGTTGTTGGGTGCCGCGCAGTTGGTTCCGACTCAAAGTGACCTTATGTATAACAGAACGAAACGGTGTCTGGTCCTGCACTATTCTCACAATTGTTGTTATATTTGAGCCCATTGTTACAGCCACTGTGTCAATCCATCTCATTGAGGGTTTTCCTCTATTTTGCTGACCTTCTACTTTGTAAAGCATGATGTCCTCACATATTCCATAACCCAGCAATTCCTAGGAACCTGCCAGAAATGTATTATACATGTGAACCAAATGACATGTACAAAGATATTCATAGAATTATTTATAACAGCCCCAAAATGAAAACAAACCAGAAGGCCATCAATTGTTTTAACTAACTTGTTGTTGTCAAGTTGATTCCAGTTCATAGTGACCCTATGGGACAGAGTAGAACTGCCCCATAGATTTCCGAGGCTATAATCTTTATGGAAGTACAGGCTGCTGCATCTTTCTCCCTCAGAGCGGCTAGCAGGTTGAACCATCAACCTTTCTGTTAGCAGCCGAGTGCTTAACCACTGTACTACCAGGGCTCCTGCCTTATCAATAGTAGAATTTATAAATAAATGGTGATGTATTCACACAGGGGAATACTCTGCAGCAGTGCTCTCAAAGTGTGGACCATGGACCAGCAGCATCAACATCACTTAGGAACCTATTGGAAATGCAAGTTCTTAAGTCCCACCTCAGACCTATTGAATCAGAAACTTTGGGCTGGTTCTCAGCACTGTTTTAACAAGCCCTTGAAGTGATTCTGATACATGTTAAAGATTGAGAACCACTGGTCTACAGTGATAAAAACGAATGAATTACAGCTTTGGGCAACAACATGAATGAGTCTCACAAACATAAACTGTTTTCCTAGGGTTTTGTCATGATCTCCCCAAAGGATCAGCTGGACATTTCGGTAGACTGACTTCCATAAATTCAGAAATATTCCCATACTGTGATGACTCTCGTCTACATAGTCAACCCAACTTTGGGGCTGAAGAATCATTGGAGGAGAGGTAGGCATAGGTATAGAGGTCACTGAAGAGGTCTGGGAAAGAAGGGTGCCCTTTAGGCCCAGGGAAATATTCAGCCTCTGACATGAAATCCATGGCACAGATGTCAGAGGCCAAGGCTGGTGCTGAGGTTGCCAACCCTGTGCTGGGGTCCTTGAGCTGGGGCCTCCTGCTGGCCTGGCTGTGGTTGAAGAGAATAAAGTTCCACTGCTGAAAATTCCCAAGGGTCTAGGTGGAGGGGGTCTGTTGGAGACCAAATACCCATAGACTAAGAGACTGGCAGAGGCATAGGCTCTGGGGATGTGTGTGGCTTACTTCTGGCTCCACATCTCTGCCCCTGTCTCCTTGGCCATTGCTCTTGTTGCTGCTGCCAAGACAACTTGGCCTGGTAGTTCCCGAGCCGTGCCTGGTCTTCTCAAAGCGTTTCTCTAACTTTGATTATTGTTCTTTGCTGTAGACGGTCCATTTTTGATGTCTCTGTGGCGACCAAATGAGTTCCTGAGGTTCTTGTATCCTTCACTCCTACTCTGTTTTCTCCAGGTGTTCCCAGAGGTACTTTAGAGAAAAGGCCTGGCAATCTACTGAAAAAATCAGCCACTGAAAACTCTATGGAGCATACTTCTACTCTGACACTCTTGGGGTCACCACGAATTGGAATCAACTAGATAGCAGCTGGTTTGATTTTTTTTCTTAAAATTATATATATATATATATATATATATACTCTTAGGCTGGGTTCTCTAGAGAAACAAAACCAGTGAAGCGTCTATATATATATGTATATATACACATATACATGTATATACATATATATATAGAGAGAAAGATATATATCAAGAAAATGGCTCACATGGTTGTAGAGGCTGGAAAGTCCCAAATTTGTGGGTCAGGATGGAGGCTTCTCCTGACTCACATAGCTGCAGGGGCTGGCAAACCTAAGATCCAGACCGCAGAGGCTGATGAATCCCAAGACCGGCAGATAAGCTGCTAGCTAAAGTCCCAAGAACCAGAGGTCAGATGAACAGGAGCCAGCTGCAGGATCCAGAGCGAGCAAAAGTCAACGAGCCTTGCCATAAAGTCCATCTATATTGGAGGCAGGCCACACTCCCCCAAGGAAACTCTCTTTCAATTGATTGGCTACTCACAGCAGATCCCATCATGGAGGAGATCACATTATATCCGATCTCATCATGGAGATCATTACAACTTATATGACTAGCAAATTATACCACTGCCAAACTACATCATAACTGCCAAACTCTGAGAATCATGGCCCAGCCAAGCTGACATACAACCTTAACCATCACATACATATATTTAAGGGTCATGAGGTAGGTTGAAAAG
The DNA here is from genome assembly GCF_000243295.1 of Trichechus manatus latirostris. Classification (NCBI taxonomy): domain Eukaryota; kingdom Metazoa; phylum Chordata; class Mammalia; order Sirenia; family Trichechidae; genus Trichechus; species Trichechus manatus. The sequence continues at coordinate 4,510,383 of NW_004444122.1, read as the reverse complement.
TCAAAATATTTCAAGGAGTCAAAACAATCCCATTAAAGCATTATGTACCTGCGTGACTCCTGGACAAAGGACAGATCATTACACTAAAGCACGTGTTTCATTGAGCCCATGCGTCCTTACTGCCTTCAATACCTTCTGTACATTAATGGCTCACAAATTTATATCCCTATCTCTGTTCTGTTCTCTGAGCTACGGATCTATGCAATCTAATTGCCCACATGACATCTAATTGTCCACATGACATCTTCACTGGACATGTAATAGACATCTTGAATTTAACTATGCAAAACAGATTGATTTCCCCTCCCCTTACTTCTCACTCCTGTCTCTTTGCAAAGCTGCTTCTCCCCCAGTCTTCTCCATCTCAGGTAGTGGCCCCACCATTCACCCAAGACCCAAGACCCAAGACCTAGGAGTGCACCCTGGTTTCTCTGCTTTCTTTATCCTCCACATCCAACCTACCAGAGCATTCTTTCTGCTATTCCTTTGAAATATATTGTTTGTTCAACCACTTCTTATTCCCTCCATCCTTTCTATCCCAAAACAATCTATAATCACCTCTCCCCTAGATTTCTGCATAACCCCCCTAACAGATCTCTTTTGTCTACTCTTGTCCCCTTTAATTCATTCTTCAGACAGCATCCACAGTGATTAAAAAAAAAAAAAAATGCAGATGACCTAAATCCCTTTTTAAAATCTTTCGATAGCTTCCTATTACACTTGAATAAGATCCAGATTCCTTGCCATGCCTACAAGGACGTGATCTAGCCCCTGCTTACTTTTTCAATCTTATCTCCCACTACTCTTCTCTCAGCTTGCTATGCTGTAACCACATCAGCCCTCTTGCTCCCCCTCAAACAGTACATACTGATTTCCACGTCAGGGTCTTTATCTTTGCTGTTCCTTCCCCCTGGATTTTTTTTTTCCCGTAGATGGTCACACCGTTCTTTTCTCCTCATCATTCATGTCTCTGCTCAAATGTCACCTCCTCCAAGACATCTTACCTATTAGTTTTTCTAAAAGAGTTGTCCTCTTCCACCCTCTACCTCAGTCCCCTTATCACCCATGATTTTCTTCATAGCATTCACTATCTGACATTGAATTATTTTTATTACCAAGTGTCTAGTTGAAACATAGAAGTACCTGGGTGATGCAAACAGTTAAGAGCTCGACTACTAGTCAGAAGGTTGAAGGCTCAAACCCACCCAGAGGTGTCCTGGAAGTAAGGCCTGGTGACCTACTTCCAAAAGGTCACAGCCTTGAAAACCCTATGGAGCAGTTCTGCTCTGTACCCATGGGGACACCATTAGTTGGAATAGACTTGATGGCAACTAACGACAGCAGTTGAAAGATGATGAAGGTGTTGACATGGATATAAAGCACGGGAAGGAATATTAACCAAAAAATTGTCTAGACCACATTCCTACCACAAAATATTCTCAAGGATCAGCTATGAGCCAGGCATTATACCAGGGGCCAGAGTTAGAAACATTAATTAGATGTGGTCCTGACTCACAAGATATCAGAGTCTAGTGTGATAAGAGTTATGTCTAAGAAAGCTTGGGGGCACAGATGAAATGGTGTGTTTTGGGGTAAGGAGGATAGTAGGGTGTATGAATAACAGTCAATTGTCTTAGTTATCTAATGCTGCTGTAACAGAAATACCACAAGTGGAGGGCTTTAACAAATAAATTTAGTTTCTCACACTTTAGGAGTCTAGAAATCTGAATTCAGAGTGCTGGCTCTGGAGGAAGGTCCTTGTCTCTTCAGCTTCTGCTTCCTGGTTCCTTGGAGATCTCCATGTGTCGTGGCATCTATCTGACCCTATCTCTGCTTCTTAGTTTGCTTGTTTAATCTCTTTTATATCTCAAAAGAGTTGACTCGAAATATACCCTACACTAATCCTGCCTCATTAACATAACAAAGACAATCCATTCCCAAATGGGATTATAACCACAGGCATAGAAGCTAGGGTTTACAACACATATTTTTGGGGGACACAATTCAATCCGTAACACCAACATAAGGCTAAATTTCCAAAATGTGAAGATAACTCATATCCTCACTTTCCACCTCATCATTCTAATACCACACACCTGCATGATACTTTCTTTCCGATCCTAACCACTGAGAGTTGGGTCTCCACAAATTAGAACTCTGTCCTTCTCACCCCTAGCAAATAGTCAAATGCCAGCTTCACTCCTGGTCCTCACTGCCCACTTTGGGCTCAATAATTTGCTAGAATGACTCACAGAACTCACAGAAACTATTACCTATATTTACAGTTACCTATATATTGTAATTGGAGCCCTGGTGGCATAGCGGTTAAGAGCTACAGCTGCTAACCAAAAGGTCAGCATTCAACTCCACCAGCTACTCCTTGGAAAACCTGTGGGGGCAGTTCTACTCTCTCCTATAAGGTCACTAAGAGTCGGAATCAATTCGACGGCAATGGTTATGTATTATAATCAGAAAGGACAACAGTGTATCGGCTCATCATGCAATGTCTGGAAGTTTTGGCACCACGAGTCTTCCATTGTCCCCAGGGATGGGCCACACCCTCTTCTATGCATAGATATTCTCACTAGTCCATGAGGTCTCAAAAGAGAGTGCTCCAAGGCCCAGTATTCCCTAGTCACTGGGACCTTAATGAATATGCACAACTTGGGCCTTAATGCATAGTTACAACAATCCAATTGATGAATATGCATGACTGCATCATGTCTCCCCTCCTTTCCTGAGGTTAGTTTGCCAGGTGTGGGGACTGTAGCCCCTACTTGCCCAGCTATTTTGGAAAACAAAGGCATCTTGATTGCTCAGGTTATTTTCAGAAACCAGAGACAAACGGCTAAACCAGGTTCTTTGTCTCACAGTGGGAGAGCCTCAAAATTTGATGGGTGATTAGATGTGGGGGAGAAGGGTTTGGGATATTATGTAATTGACTCCTAGGTTCTGAGCTGGGCAGCTGAGAGAATGGTGGAAACTTCAGTCTATGTTCAAATGGAGGGAAAGCTTGTTTCTGACAACATCTGAAGCCTGCAGGAACACCTTAGCCTGAATATATGGTAGTCAGAGATTAAGAGTGGTTGTGCCCAGGACATAGCTGATGATAAGGAAACAGAAGAAGAGTAGGATTATCAGCAGAACTTGTGATCATGATGGACTCTGAAAAGGGAAAGAAGCATTCCTAGGAAGATCTGGAATATTAGGCAGTTCTTTCTGGATCCAAGTGCTCCTGGGCCCTGTGGTTTCCATGTCATTTCCATTCCTCTGAACTTTTCAGCAGTGACATCCTAGCACATATAAATCCATCCCATACTCCACAGAGTTCAAGAACTAGAGCCCTGAGTTGACCCATCAGGACACATTATGATCTATATTCTTAGTCTCTGGCTATTTGACATTTCAAACTACAATTATTTGTTTTATTTCACCAAATGCTAAAGTTTTCTGTCAATAAGTTTCTGGAAGCTGATGGGTTTTGTATACATAGAGTTCTAGTCATCAAAGAAGGGTAGACCCCACTCGGTACTGTGGAGTGCACTCCCTCTTGTATTCTGCACATAGAGCTTGGCTCCACCCAGACAGCAGGAAGCTGTTACTGAGGCCTTTGTCCACAGCAGGCTTGTTTTGGGTGTATTGTGGGAAACCAGAGCAAGACACAAATTCTAACTTCTTGTCCTCTGTGATCATTAAGGTCGTGTGGGCCATGATTCTCAGTGGTTTGGCAGTTATGATGTAGTTTGGCAGTCATATGATGATGTGATCACTTCCATGATGAGATTTGATATAATGTGATCACTTCCATGATGAGATTTGATATAATGTGATCACCTCCATGATGGGATCTGCTGTGAGTAGCCAATCAATTGAAAGGAATTTCCTTGGGGGTCTGGTCTGCATCGAATATAAGTGGACTTTCTGGCAAGGCTTCCTGGCTTTTGCTTGCTCTGGATCTTGCAGCTGGCTCCTGTTTGTCTGACCTTCGATTCTTGAGACTTGAGCTATCAGCTTACCTGCCGTCTTGCCTGCTGATCTGAGATCTGTCGATCTTTGAAGGTTATGAGTAAGAGCCCTGCTCTCTGACCTGCCAGTTTTGGGTTTGCTAGCCTCTGCAGCTACGTGAATCGGGAGAAGAATCTATCCTGACCCACGGACTTGGGGCTTTTCCAGCCTCTACAACTGCATGAGCCATTTCCTTGATATAAATCTCTCTCTCCGTATATTTATATACTTTACTGGTTTTGCTTCTCTACAGAACCCAGCCTAAGACACCCTGTACCCCAAATTTCTAACAAAAATAGGCAAATTAGAATAATGACCTCAATATATGTTTTAAGTTTGAATTATGGTGCTTTTGGCAAACAAGGTTTGGCCGTAAACATATTGGCCATCACTGGTGATGCTCTAGGTCTAAAGCTTATTTCCATGATGGGTAACCTGGAGACTTTATGTCTAAACCAGGATGAGATCTGCAATGTCTCAAGAAAGATTTGAATATACATTGTAATCTAGTGTCACAGCCTGTCTACATTCAGGAAGGGATAATGAGAATCAAGATCAGCACAAAGCTGATTCCTATGAGGTGGAGGTTAAATACACCTCCACTCTCTAACTTTTTCACCATTTCTGACACCAGCAGTCCCCCCCAGAACACTCTCTACTTCTCTGCTGGGTTTGATAATTTCATTGCAATGGCCACACAGAACTCACAGTCCATACTCACAATTATGTGGTTTATTAGGGAAGTAACAGGCTACAACTCAGGATCAGGATCAACTTGGAAGTAACAGGATACAACTCAGGAGACAGGATACAATTCTTCAGTTAGGACAGCTTCCAACCAACACAGCTCTCAGCTTCTTCTCAGCTGTGCCTGCAGCAAGGCAGCCCCACTCTCTGTTGTGCCCACGCTGGGCCTTTCTAGACCTCTGCCCTGCTTGGGCAAGTATTACAGCTCTTTAGCTCTGCCCAGGGACATATTATCCAATAGGCAAAGTAAGCACTATGCTTACCTTGCTTACCAGAACACCTGCAGTGAAATTGTTCACTACAGAGTAGTAAGTCTTGCTTACTGGGTCGTCCACACCTGTCAGGAATTGTAAATTTGAAAAGATGCTTTGATTCTATAGGAAGGTGCTGTGGGGTTGGGAAGAGACAGATGCCAGCCATATCTAGAAGCAGAATTTTTGATGTGGTGAAAAAAGGTGAAATTGTTCACTACAGATGGATAATCCGCCCCTGGCTCTGCTAACAAGTACCTGGAGGCACACCACTCTGCCAGTAAGCCTCCTGTCCAAAGGTGCTTAGCTGTCTCTGGCTCTGTGAGTTGGCCAGTCCACTGTAGCTGTCTTGTGTTGGTCTCCTGGTTCCTGCCGCTCATTCTGCTGCTGCTGTTTTTCTGCCACTGGGCTCTCCTGTGGTTGCTGTCGTTTATCACTGTCTCACACCTTCTCCAGTGTTAACAGCTCTCTCTCCTGTGTCTAGGAGGTTCTCAGTGCAGGGACTCCAGGTCCAAAGGACACACTTTGCCTCCAAGCTCTTCTTGATGGTAGTGAGGTCCCCCTCAACCTCCATGTGATTGGCCCTTATGTAGCCCTACTCCTTGTCAATTTCAAGGAATGATCCTCCCACCAGGACCACAAACTGACCAATCCCTTTGGTAGGCCACAGTCACTTAATTTGCATAGAAATCGACTAATTCCCACAAGGTCATTTAATGCTATTGGCTGGTTTTGTGCACCCTATTTTGCATAGTAGACTAATTCCTTTGCAAGAGTGTGGCTTGGCCAATCATTCTGGCAGAATTATAAATGCAAGGCCAGAAAGGCCATAGTTAAGAGAAACCCATTGCACTGCAACAACATTCCTGGCTTAAATGGAAAATCCAAAAACAAGACAGATGCTTAGCAAATGCTTTATTTTATAAACATCAGACCATTTTTCATGAAAAAACAAATGTTTACTTCCCACTAACGAGGTGTGCAACCTGGTCTCTGAATACTAACTTGCTACATAAAGTGTTCAAATGGCTGTGCAGTTTCAAGTTCTCCTTTTCAGATGACTGCATCCTGAGCCCTGAGTTCTATATTTTACTCTAAACCCAGATCATTCTAGATTTTTTGCTTCCATTGAAGTTTAACCTTTGATTTACCCTCTTTATTTACCCATCTGTAATGAATAGCTGGGGTCCCCAGGTGGTACAAACAATTAACTCACCTGGCTGCTAACTGAAAGACTGGAGGTTTGAATCCACCCAGAGGTGCCTTAGAAGAAAGGCCTGGCAATCTACTTCTTAAAAATCAGCCATTGTAAACCCTATGGAGCACATTTCTATTCTGATTCACATGGGGTTGCCATAAGTCAAAATCAACTTGAGGAAAACCGCTTAATGACTGTTTGACAATCTTGGGTTGGATTCAGCTTTAGCGTAAAACATGCTTTCCATGATACACACTATATATGTCTTTCCAAGTACATATCTGTTTATCAGAGGATAATTTGTAGAAAAAAGTTTGTTAGGAAAGTGTTTTGACAAGTAAACAATTGGTTAATTTGGGTTTGTACAAGGGATATAAAACTTAGAGAGCAGTGATCATCGGTTTACTTAGTTTCAAAAGGACTAACATAGTGCTTTTCAGGAGGGTGACATTCAAAATGGGATTTCAGAGGAATAAATAAGAATGTTGGGCAGAGAAAGGAGGAAGCAGTAAAGAGGAACACTATTTCATAGCATTGTTAACCAACATTTCTTGTATCACCACTAGACCGTCAAGAAGCCCTACAAAGCAGGGTTTTATAGTTGAATGAGTTTGGTAAATGTTGCATAGTACATCTCCTTTTTGGGAATATAGGTAGCACTATATATATATGTATATATACATATGTATATGTGTGTGTATATATATATATATATATATATATGATAGCATTGTAAAAGCCCTGAGAAAGTCTTCAATCAAGAAAACCAATGAGCTTTGTTTAGGTGGGCCCTAGAATGCCTATTTTGAGGAACATGTACTAATATCACAAAATCTAGGTTTGAGTTGGTCAAATCCAAGTTAAGATGCTATTGCTTTTCCCCATGATGCCAAGCCTCTGGGGGACGGGCACGGGCATCAGACAGGGGAGGGTAAAGCAAAGTCTCAGAAGGTGTCAGGAGTGGTCAATCAGAACTAGGTGGAGAAGCAGGAGAGCCATAGCGAGAACCTGAGGATAGGGGACATGCTCCTCGCCCACTTCCCTCTAGCATCTAATCACCTCTCCAGTTCATTTGACAAAAGCCTCAGTTTACCCTTCCTGCTTTTAGTTCCTGATTACTTGAAGGTCGGACAAACAGAAAAACAGAGAAAGAATGATGCAGCAGAAAAAGATGCTACTGTGAAATTTCACGATTCTTCATTTTTTCCTACTGTTGTTGTTAGGAGCTGTCGAGTCAGTTCCAACTAGGTACAACAGAACAAAACACTGCCCAGTCCTGTGCCATCCTCATGATCGTTGTTACGCTTGAGCCCATTCTTACAGCCACTGTGTGAATCCATCTCATTGAAGGGCTTCCTCTCCTTCGCTGACCTTCCACTTTACCTAACATGATGTCCTTCTCCAGGGACTGGTCCCCCTTGATAACATGTCCAAAGCACGTGAGACAAAGTCTCTCCATCCTCGCTTCTAAGGAGCATTCTGGCCTCATATGCATGTGAAAGCTGGGCAATGAATAAGGAAGACGGAAGATGAATTGACGCCTTTGAGCTAATGGTGTTGCAGAAAAATGTTGAATATACCACGGAATGCCAAAAAAACTAACAGATCTGTCTTGTCTTGGAAGAAATCTATACAGAGAAAAAAAATTAAAGCAAACATACCAACGTAAAACAGTTGTTACTTGTGTGGTGGGCTAAAGATAACTTTGTTCCCTCTCTTTTTTTTTTTTGAACTTTTGTGTATTTTTCAAAATTTCTAAAGTGAAATTGAATTACCTTTATAATGGGACATAACTAACGAACTTTGAATTAGTATAGCTTAAATTATTACCCAGAAAATTTTGTCTTATTCAGATCTCAAAAATATGTTTTCATTGTTAGATAATATCATCTTTGTAATGCTATGTATTTTTTCATAGTTCAGATTAGAAAAAGATGAATTTTTAAAAACGTACACGTTTTTAAAGCAGATTAAAATATTTTAAGAGCTAATTTTGCAGCTCTATCTAGAAACTAAATTTTGGCCTACTTACCTTATTTATTGAAAGTACTTGCAATTAGTGAGACATGAACTAATCCATTCCAATAACAGTTGTGGATTTCAGGACAATAATTTTAGAATGATGATTAGAATTGCCTGTTGGACATTGTATTTGGGCCTTGACATTTAATATTTCAAAATTAAACTAAAATTTCTCCCTTCCTTGCCATTGTCCCAGAACCAAACCAAATCAAACCAAGCTGAGCCATGGCATATGTCACCCTTTTGATGTTGTGGTCCAATATTTCAATTCTGGAGTGGGACCTCTTTTAAAGAAACAAAACTCATTAGGGAAAAATAATTAACAAAGAAATCTGCTTCTTTGCTCTGTCATGCATTAAAGGGGATCAAAATTGTAATCCCCACTTTTGGTATTCATTTACTGTCCTCCATTCTCCTATGCTCCGTAACTCTCTGGATTCTCTCTTTTCTAGATTCCCTGAAAACTTCTCCTCTAGCCATATCAAGTCTACTTCTTTACCAATTCTGCATCATATAAACACATCAGACATTACACACACACACACACACACACACACACCCCTTTTTTGTGGGTAGAGAAGGAGAAAAAACTGAATAGACAAAGCCAGAATTCTCTTTAGCTGCCATGGGGATGGGAAATCTGAGCTCACTTGTAGGTTAATACTCTTATATAATACACATTGTCTTTAATGCTCCCTTCCACCTACACTGAAGCAGTTGACCACCATGTCTTGCTGATTGTCCCTCTCAAGTATATCTTACCTCCATCTGCTTGTCCACTGACCTTATCCAGCTGTGAACCCCGTTACCCGTCACCTAGATAATTTCAGTAGCCCATGATATGATTCCCTACTCTTCTATTTTATCATTCATTCAGTGGACTTTCCCCAAATGAACCTTCTTATAGTATATGCCATTCTTTTGATCAAAAGTCTTCAGTGACTTTTGGTCACTCTTAGATTTAAGTCCAGGCTCCTTAGAATGGTATTCAACTTCTAGGACCTGACCCCAATCTGTTTTGTCCTATTACTCCCACCAAACAAATTTCTGAATATATTTTGCTTCTTTACTTCCCATCTAAGCCCTTCATCTCCCTGACCTTTGCCCAAGCTGTGTCTCCTTTTTAGCATGCCATTCCCCACTCAACTTGTTAAAGTCTTACTCATCCTTCACAGCTCAGTTCAAAATGTCACTTTTTCCATGACTCCCTCCCTGGTCCTCCAGCTAGAAGGGAACTTTGCCTCTCCTGTGCTCCTGTGGTTCTTTTATTTTCAGTGTTAGTGTCTTTTATTCTCTTAGCTATCTAGTGCTGCTATAACAGAAATACCACAAGTGAATGGCTTTTAAAAAGAGAAATTTATTCTCTCACAGTCTAGAAGGCTAGAAGTCTGAATTCAGGGTGCCAGCTCCAGGGGGGAAGCCTTTCTCCCTCTGTTGGCTCTGGAGGAAGGTCCTTGTCATCAATCTTCCCCTGGTCTCAGAGCTTCTTCGCTGCAGGGACCCCGGGTCCAAAAGGACGTGCTCCTCTCCTGGTTCTTCTCTCTTGACGGTAGGTTATCCCTCTTCTCTCTGCTCACTTCTCTCTTTTATATCTCAACAGATTGACTCAAGATACAATCTTATCCTGTAGATTTAGTCCTGCCTTATTAACATCATAGAAGTTAGGATTTACAACATATAGGATAATCACATCCGATTGCAAAATGGTGGACAACCACACAATACTGGGAATCATGGCCTAACCAAACTGACACATCGTTTGGGGACACAATTCGATCCATAACAGCTACCTACTGCTGCTATAACAGAAATACCACAAATGGGTGGCTTTAATAAACAGAAATTTATTTTCTCACAGTTTAGGAGGCTAGAAGTCTGAACTCAGGGTGCCAGCTCGAGGAGAAAGTTTTCTTACTCTGCTGGCTCTGGGGGAAGGTCCTTGTCTGTTTTGAGCCTCTGCTCCTGGGCAATCTACATGTGGCTTGTTATCTCTCTTCTCCCATTTCTACTCCCTCGCTTACTTGTCTAATCTCTTTAATATCTCAAAAGAGATTGATTTAAGACATATCCTAAACTAATATTGTCTCATGAATGTAAAAAAGAAAGTCCATTCCCAAACGAAATTATAGTCACTACAAGGGTTGAGATTTACGATACATATTTTTTGGGATACAATTCAATCCATAAAAGTTAGTTATTTATGTTTTTGGTTAGTTATTTGTATTTTATCTTACATTCTTGGAGAAAAGGATGACATTTTGTTCATTTTCAGACCCTAGAGAGCCCAGCGCACTGCTTTGTACATAAAACCAGCTGTTGTGGAGTTGACTTCTACTCATGGCGACCCCATGCGTGTCAGAGTAGAACTGTGCTCCATAGGGTTACCAGTGGCTGATTTTTTGGAAGTAGATCGCCAGGACTTTCTTCTGAGATGCCTCTGGGTGGACTCGAATCCCCAGCCTCTTGGTTAGCAGCCAAGCATGTTAACCATTGGCACCACCCAGAGACTTTGCTTTTCACACAGTGGGTGCTCAATTCATGTTTGCAAAACTAAACTTAAAGAGCTGAAAAGTCTTTCTGTTTACAAGGAATATTTATAGTCTGGATATTTTTCTTCAACAACTCATTTTGTCAGTGCGAGCATAAGTTTCAATGTAATTATCTCAGTTTAAAAGTGAGTTTTTGGAGAACAAAAAAGGATAAAGCCTGGGCAACATGAAATAATAAAGTATTTCATTTTGCAGTTAATGCAGTTTTTACTTTCCATTCTAATTTATTTGCTCTCTAGGAGGGCATGGAAGGAGGTTGAGATTAGTTTTCCTGCTTCTAAACGTCTGAAAAATGATCAATTTAGAATTATGTTACAGTTCTCTTGCATCTGTCTATATAATTAATTCCTCCTGAGAATCCCCCAAATATGGACTTTTAATATGGTCCACAGACTGTTGTTAATTACTATAAAAATATTGAAACAATTATTGTATGAATATATATCCTCAATTACTATGTAATTATATATTAGAATAGAAGACAATCATTCCTATTTATTTTCAGTATGTCTTGAATTAGAACAATTTGAGATATAATTTTCACATAAATAAAAATAGATTTCAGTCTTTAAAGTCTGTTTAACAAAAGCTAAAAACCGTTTTTATCCATGATGGTCCTGGGAAAATCTGTAATCGAAAACGAATCAGCACGTGCGTCTGGCATGGCCAGCATGTGTCGATCCTGAGTATGTTTTTAGTATGTGATCTGAGGCTGTAGTACCAGACTTCAGAGAACAATACAGAATTCATTACCGTCATCGTTTGCACAGAACAGTGTTTGTGAAGCTTTTCTTTGGGCTTGGTGCCGTCTTGGCTGTTTCAGAATTTTGGTGAGCAGATTGAGTGATAATTTTAGGCTTCTAAAATCAGCCTGTGTCCCCTCAGTCACATGATGTCATAAGCAGCTGGTGTTGCCTTGGCAACTTTACAGAATAAAAGTGCTGCTTTTGGTAAAACTTTGGGTCATATGACACAGCTCCGTAGCTGGGGAAGACGACACAAAATTATTACTTACTTATTTCTCCACCAAAACAAACCCAGATTCACGTAAGAGAAAAACAAATCCAGAACTCAGAGTCTCATCTGAATTAATTACCTGCCTTGCCACTGTCTGAAAGCCAAGTTTGTTTGACTCTGCAATTTCAACATGCTCCACTCTCTGGAACACTTTGAGACTTGTCTCCGCCTTCCACAGTCCTCCCTACGACCCAGGAAGGCGCATCCGCTCCTCAGAAGTTAGCAAGTCCAGGACAAGAGTGAACAAACCAGAGGAATTTTGGCTCCACAGCTTTTAGCCAGGCTGTGGGCTTTGGTTGCAGGATGCTCCAGGCAGAGGTAGGAGGTGGAGAACATTAGTGGTTCAGGGCAGAATTTCCACCTTCCATGCGTGAGACCTGTGTTCCATTCTCGGCCAATGCACCTCAAACATAGCCACCACCTGTCTGTTGATAGAGAATTTTGTGTTGCTGTGATACTAAGCAAGTTTCAGCAGTTTCCAGATTAAGATGGACTAGGAAGAAAGACAATGAAAACTCTACGGATCACAGCTTGTTTCCTTGTGCATGGGGTCGCCATGAGTAGGGGCGACTTGTGGGCCACTGATAACGTTGATATTTAGATAGTGTTAAAGTCAGGGTGCTGTGTGAAATTACCCAGGAAGGTAGAATAGACAGAGAAGGGTGGAAGAAAGCCAGAACTAAGTTCCAGAGCATTCTAACATTTAGAGATGAAGCAGGAAGGAGAGAAATGGCCAGGGAAATGGAGGGAGAATCAAGAGGGTGTGGTGTCCCCGAAGCCAAGGGAATAGACAACCACAGTGACATCTCTCCATTTCTACTATTAGTAAGTCCGAAATAAGTGAATCTGAATTTAAGTAATACTTATTGGCCGCTGGTGTTTCTTCTGTGATTTTTCAGCTGAGTTCATTTGTCCACGAACCTATTGGAGCCTTAATTTTTTTTTTCCTTAATAATTTGAACTCTGTATTATGGATATGAATCCTTTGTCACTTTTTTTTTTTTTTTGTATTTCTTCCTATGTAATTGTTTAAAAAAATTTTTCTTTTTCATACTTTATGGTGGCATCCGGAAGTTCTTCAGTTTTTAGGTGGTCAAATATGTTGGTTTCTTCCACTGATCTTAATTTTTCCCTTTTAATCACTAATTTTATTAAATTAAAAATAAAAATAGCTTTATTGGGTTTTCCACTTATAACTATAATAAAAAATGTAACATCTTCTAATATGAATATGTTATAAAAATTCAGCTAATATAAAAAAGCATATACTTTGACATTTTTGAAAACTACCTATGATTCTATCATGTAGAAACACTAGACATACACACATATATTTTATACAAAAATAGGAATATGCTCTACATTTTTTTTGTAAGTTGATATTTTCATTTATATTATCAAAATAACATATTTTTAGGTCAGCAAATGTACATCTTTAGGCATCTTTTTTTATTGTGCTTTAGGTGAAAGTTTACAGCTCAATTTCTCATACAATAATTTATACACGTATTGTCTTGTGACATTAGCTGCAATCCCCACAATATGACAGCACACATCCCTTTACACCCTGGGTTCCCTATGTTCATTCAGCCAGCTTCTGTCCCTTCCTACCTTCTTGTCCTGCCTCCAGATAGGAGTCGCCCATTTGATCTTGTTTATCTGATTGAACTAAGAAGCACACCCTTCATGTGTATTATTTTTTGTTCTATTATTATTTACTTACTTCCCCACCAAAACAAACCCAGATTCACATAAGAGAAAAAAAAATCCAGAACTCGGAGTCTCATCTGAATCAATTACCCGCCTTGCCACTGTCTGAAAGCCAAGTTTGTATGACTTTGTAATTTCAACACGCTCCACTCCCTGGAACACTTTGTCTGAAGAGTGGGCTTCGGGAATGGTTTCAGTTCTGGGTTAAAAGAGCGTCCACAGTTTCGGGGGTTCCTCCAGTCTCTGTGCAGTGAGTTCTGCTCTGCACTTTTCTCCCGCTCCGTCAGGGACTCTCTGTTGTGTTCCCTGACAGGACGGTCATTGGTGGTAGCTGGCACCATCTAGTTCTTCTGGTTTCAGGCTGGTAGAGTCTCTGGTTTATGTGGACCTTTAGTCTCTTGGGCTAATATTTTCCTTGTGTCTTTGGTGTTCTTCCTTCTCATTTGCTCCAAGTGGAATGGAACCAATTGATGCATCTTAGGTGGCTGCTCAAAAGGTTTTAAGACCACAGATGGCACTCACTGAAGTGGGATGCAGCACATTTTCTTAATAAACTTTGTTATGTCGATTGACCTAGATGTTCCCCGAAACTATGGTCACCAGACCCCAGCCCCAGCTACTCTGTCCCTCACAGTGTTTGGATGTGTCCAGGAAACTCAGCTTTTGTTTTGGTCCTGTTATGCTGACTACCCCTGTATTGTGTGTTGTCTTTTCCTTCACCGAAGTTGATCGTTGTCTACTATCTAGTTAGTGAATTTCCCTCTCCCTCCTTCCCCACCCTCATAACTATCAAAGAATGCTTTTTTCTGTGTTTAAATCTTTTCTTAAGTTCTTATAATAGTGGTCTCATACAATATTTGTCCTTTTGTGACTGACTAATTTCACTCAGCATAATGTCTTCCAGATTCATCCATGTTGTGAGATATTTCGTGGATTCATCATTGTTCTTTATCATTGCATAGTATTCCATTATGTGTATGTACCATAATTTGTTTATCCATTCGTCCATTGATGGGCACCTAGGTTGCTTCCATCTTTTTGCTATTGTGAACAATGCTGCAAAGAACATGGGTGTGCATACGTCTATTTGAGTGATGGCTCTTATTTCTCTAGGATGTATTTCTAGGAGTGGGATTGCTGGGTCATATGGTATTTCTATTTCTAGCTTTTTAAGGAAGCGCCAAATCGTTTTTCAGAGTGGTTGTACCATTTTACATTCCCACTAGTAGTGCATAAGTGTTCCATTCTCTTCACAACCTCTTCAAGATTTATTATTTTGTGTTTTTTGAATTAGTGACAGCCTTATTCAGGTGAGATGATATCTCATTGTAGTTTTGATTTGCATTTCTTTAATGGTTAATGATAGTGAGAATTTCCTCATGTGAGATTGATTCTGTAATTAACTTTAAAAAGCCTACATCTTGAATATTCAAGTTGTTTTCAAAATTATAAGCAATAATGTGGAAAACTCTCATATACGTGTATCTTTGTACACTTGACTTATATACTTATGATAAAGTCCTAAAAATTGTATTCATGGGCCAAAAAATTATGCATATTTTTAGAGATTTGTAGGCATATTTGGATGACCAAAGTGTCTTGTAGAAAGGTCGTAATAATTTACATTCCTGCTAGCTGTATATGAAAGTATTTCCTCACATCTTTACCAGCAAGGGATGTTAACCTTCTTTTTCATTTTTGCTGATCTAATAAGCAAATAATAGTAACTTAATTTTTCTTTTATTTTGCAGTTCTTTGATCAGTAGTAAAATTTAACAATATATCGTTCTGAATTACATATTTACATCCTTTGCCCATCTTTCTTTTGGGTGTTCATTTTAATTGTTTTTCATATATGTTACAAATATTTTCTCAATTTTCTTGTTTTTCTTTTAATTTTATTTGTTGAGTTTTTTCTTCACATGGTTACATTTTAAAATTTCTGTATTTAAAAGTATCAATATTTTCCTTAGATGTCAGGATTATAAGGGGCTTTTCCACCCCAATATTACCTAAATATTTACTGATAGTTATTTTTAATACTTTATGGTGTCATTTTAAACATGTGTCTTAGTTATCTAGTGCTGCTATAACACAAATACCACCAGTGGATGGCCTTAATGAACAGAAGTTTATTCTCTCACAGTCTAGCAGGCTAGAAGTCTGAATTCGGGGTGCCAGATCCAGGGGAAGCCTTTCTCTCTCTGTCAGTTCTAGGGGAAGGTCCTTGTCATCAATCTTCCCCTGGTCTAGGAGCTTCTCAGCCCAGGGACCCCAGGTCCAAACGACTCGCTATTCTCCTGGCTCTTGTTTGTTGGTAGTATGAGGTCCCTCTGTTTCTCTGCTTGCTTCTGTCTTTTATATCTTAAAAGAGATTGACTTAAGAAACAACCGAATCTTGTAGATTGGGTCCTGCCTCATTAACATAACTGCTGATAATCCCACCTCACCTCATTAACATTACAACACATAGGAAAATCACATTAGATGACAAAATGGTGGACAATCACACAACACTGGGACTCATGGACCAGCCAGTTTGACACACATAATTTTTGGGGAAAACAATTCAATCCACAACAATATGTATATCCTTTTTTAGCCTTTGTATTAAAAATAAGGGGGTTATTACATTCTTTGAAGTATAATGTAATATTTTTATCTATTTGGAGTTGTTTTTCACCACTGTTTAAAATTTTTTTTTAATCGCTATTTATATTTTGATAATTCGTATTCTCTTTTCTTTTGTGATTTTTCTAAATTCAAAATATTGGAAGGTATTTTAAAGGACTTAAAATTCATATAGTAAATTTGATCCACCTCAAACAATTATAAGGCATGCATTACATTTACATTTTTCTTTCTTTCTTTTTTTTTTAAATTGTGCTTTAGGTGAAAGTTTACAGAGAAAATTAGTTTCCCATTCCATAGTTTGTACATAAAGTTTTCCGTGAAGTTGGTTTCATTTCCCATAATGTGTCAACACTCTCCCCATTTCCACCCTGGTTTCACCATTTTCTTTTGTCCTGATTGTCTAAACTTCCTGTCTTCTCATTTTTGCTTTTGGGTAGCTAATGGCCTTTTGATCTTGTATATTTGCTTGTTCTAAGGAGTAGTTTCCTCTTGGGCATTCTTGTTTCTCTTATGTGCTTGCCTGTTGTTTGGCTGGGAGGTGGTCTCCAGGAATGGCTTCTTTTCCAGGTCAGAAGGCCATAGTCTCAGGAGCTTCTCCAGTCTCTGTCAGACCAACAAGATTAGTCTTTTTGTGAATTTGATTTTTTGTTCTACAGTTTTCTCCCACTCTGTCCAGGATTCTCTCTGTGATCCCAGTCAGAGCAGTTGGTAGTGGTAGCCAGGCACCATCTAGTTCTTCTAGTTTTGGGGTCATGTAGGCTGTGGCTCATGTGGTCCATTAGTTCTTTGGACTAATTGCTCCCTTGAGTCTTTGGTCTCCTTCACTCTCCCTTGCTCTAGATAGGAAGAGGCCAATAGTTGTATCTTAGATGGCTGTCAAAAGCTTTTAAGACCCCAGAAGCTACTCACCAAAGTAGGATGCAGAACATTGTCTTTATGTACTATGTTGTGCCAATTAATGTAGATGTCCCCCGAGTCTATGGTCCTTTATTCTCTAGCCTAGGAACTTCATCTCATGAGGTATTTGGTTATGTCCAAGAGGTTTCCCTGACTATACTCTTTGTGTGCTCTATATGAGCTGCACCTACAGTCCTGTATGTAGAACTATCCACCACCAAACCTATATTTGCCAGTGAGGGTATTCCCTTACATCTTCCCACACCTCTTAGCATATCTATCTACCTATTTGTCCATTTGTAAATTATTGTTTCTTAATCCTTTTGCTGCAGGATTGTCTACACTATAGTTGTTACTGTAGTTGCCCTTTATTCTTGTGTTCCTCTTAGTGTCCTCTCTTGCCTTGGTCATGTTGTGCTGTCTTCCCCCGTATTATTTATTGCCTTTCCCTTCGCCAGTATTAACTCATGTCTTCAATCTAATTGATAATCTTCCCTCCCTCCCCCTCCCAACGCTGGTAACCAACAAAGAATATTTTTTCTTTTTTTCCTTTTGTTATTACTTTGTAGTAGTGGTCTCATACAATATTAGTCCTTTGGTGAGTGACTTATTTCACTCAGTATAATGTCCTCCAGATTCATCCATGTTGAGCGGATTTGTCATTATTCTTTATTGTTGCATAGTATTCCATTGTGTGTATATACCACAGTTTGTTTATCCATTCATCTGTTGGTGGGCACTTAGATTGTTTCCATCTTTTTGCTACTGTGAATAATGCTGCAATGAACATGTGTGTACATATGTCTATTCATGTCATGGCTCTTGTTTCTTTTGGGCATATACTTAGGAGTGGGATTGCTAGATCATATGGTATTTCTATTTCTAGCTTTTTAAGGAAGTGCCATACTATTTTCTGAAGTGGTTGTACCATTTTACATTTTACATTCCCACCAACAGTGCATAAGAGTTCCAATCTCCCCACAATCTTGCCAACATTTGTTATTTTCTGTTTTTTTGATCAGTGCCAGTGATGTTGAGGTGAGATGGTATCTCATTGTAGTTTTTATTTGCACCTCTCTAGTAGCTAATAACTGTGAGCATTTCTTCATATGTTTGTTAGCCGCCTGAATGTCTTCTGTGATGAAGTCTCTGTTCATATACTTTGCCCATTCTTTAATTGGACTGTTTGTCTTTTTATTATTGAAATGTTGAATTTTTCTATAAATTTTGTAGATTAATCCCTTGTCAGATATGTTGTAGTAAAAATTTTTTTTCCCCAGTCTGTAGGTTCTCTTTTAACTCTTTTGGATAAGTCTTTTGTTGCACATTTAAATTTTTAATAAAATTGAATTTATTTTGATATAAGACTTGAGGTGGTGCAAATGAGTAAGCACTTGACTACTAACTGAAAGGCTGGAGATTCAAACTTACCCAGAGACACCTTGGGAGAAAGGCCTGGCAATCTCCTTCTGAAAGGTCACAGCCTTGAAAATCCTGTGGAACACAGCTCTACTCTGATGCACATGGGTTTACCATGAGTCAGGATCTATTTGATGGTGACTTGGTTTTGGTATCTCATGGTAAAAAGCCTGTAGATATTTCCTGTTGATCTTGAAGTAAGATTCAAACTACTTACCATGGTCTATAGGCCCTTCATGATCTAATTCCTGCCACCTCTCCAGCTCCGTCACCCTCACCCCAGCTCATACTACTCTGTCACACAGTGTCCTTTTGAATCCTCAGAACCAAACCTTTTCCCATTTCAGAGTTTTTGCACATGCTGTTCCCTTAGTCTGGTTTTTCAGACTGTTGGCTTCTTCTCATTCTTTCAGCCTAAGCTGAAACAGGATTCCCTTCCGTTTCTCTGACCATCTTATCCAGTGGGTTGATCCCTATTCTGCCAGTTCCTCTAATGACATTATCCTGTTTATTTCCTTCTTAGTGCTTATTGCATTCAGAAATTTTCTCTGTCTCTTCCTCTCTTCTCTCTCTCCACCCCCTCTCCTTTCAACCCTTTCCCTTCTATCTCTTTCTCTTCTTTTTTTCATTGAATGCCCTGCTTCCATTGGTCCCTGAGGGCAGGAACCTTCTTGTCTTGTCTACCACTGCATCCCTTGCACATTGCACACAGCGTGTGCTCAGTGCTTATTTACTGGATGAATGTGAAATAAATTGACCAATTGATATATCTTTGTACAAGTAACACATTTAAACATATTTATCACATTTAAAAATTGTACTTTTTTTCCTAGTTATTTTAATACATTTATTCTTCTGGATAAATTTTTGTCCAGTTAAAAAAAAACAAATTCTGATAGAAATTTAGTTGTATTTCTAGATTAGTTTGAGGATAGTTGACACATTTACAATATCAAGCTCTCTTGTTCAGGAACATGATACATCTATCCATTTCTCAAATGTTCTTTTTACGCTATTTAATAAAACTGATAGTTCTCTTCAGATAGGATATTTTAGCTTTTTCCTAAGTATTTTACATTTTTAACTTCTTCTTGGAAATAAAATCTTTTAGTATATTTTATAAGTAATTCTTATTGGTGTATAGGAAGCTACTAGTTTTTGTATATTTACTTTGTAATTAGTCTACTAAAATCTAATACGTTCTAATAAATTTTCAATTTGTTTTCCTTTATATGCTGAACATATCATTATATCGTCTTAAGATGATAATAATTATTTTCTTTTTCTAGATAGTATTTCTTAATTTACTTTTCTTTGGCCAATGGAATTGGCTATCCATTTGGGGGAAAAGGCACATTCTTTTCTTGGCTCTGACTTTTCTAGTGTTTCATTATAAATTGTGATTTTATTTTTCTTGGATTAAGGTAGGTATTTTATAAAATCATGTTAATAAATTATATTTCTCTTTGTAGTTTACTAGGAATATATATGTATATTTTAATATCAGGAATGTATTTATATTTTAATCAGATTTCATCTCAGTATGTATTTAGAAAATGAGATCTACTTTTATACAAAAACTATGAATATTATAAATTATATTAACAGATTTTCTAATATATAACCTAGCCTCAATTTCCTGTTTTAATGACACCTTGATATTACTTCTTTTTATATTGCACTAAATTAAATTTCTTACTTTTTTGTTATTTTTAATTTCCCGGAAATTTTATTTGCAAATCTGGCCTGTACAATTTCTGCTGTTTGGAACTTATTAAACTCATTTTTCTGGCCAGTTATGTGATTAATTTTTATATATATTTCATGAATTCTAGATAAAGTTAGTCTAAACATCATTTTTTCATATTTTCTATATAGTAATTAAAAATTTACTGATATTTCTATATCTAAATTAAGTTTTTACCTGTCACACTCATACTTGTTTTTCAGTCATTTCCTATTTGTTGTCATTTCTTCTCTTACTTTATACCTTTCTATAGGTAAATAGACGCAACGTTACTGAGCACATAAAGATTTATTATGGCTACTTTTATATGGTAAATTGGTTCTTTTTCAGGATGAAATAATCGTCTTTGTACACTTGAGTGCTTTTTTATTTTCTTAAACTTTACTTGGTATAAAGCAAATTGGTATCTCAGCTTTGCTTGCTTTTGTTAGATACACCTTTGCTTATCATTTTACTTTTAATCTTTTCCACCTTCTTTCAGGAGTGTCTTTTATAAACAGCATATTTAAATGCCTGTTAGAGAGCAATTCTCATGTACAAGTAAGTTTGGCCTAATTTCAACTAGCATCATAATTGATAATATTTGGCTTTAGTTATGTCAACTTTTTTTTCCTCTCCATTTTTAAGCTTTCTTGTTTCTTTATTAAATGGTCTTGTTTCCTTATTTCATTGTTTTTATCTTTTATATAATTTGAAAGGTATATATATTATGTTCAAAAATGATACGTCTATCATTTTTATTTTTATTACTGGTTGTCTTTAAATGTTTTAAAAATTTTAACCTATATTCTGCCAATTGTCAGAATCAATAGGCAAGTAATATAATTTGATTTCAGAAATAGAAATTTTAAAACTTTAATATAACTCCATTCTATTGCCACTTCTTTATCTTTGTTTCTATGATCTGAAATTTTAGATCTTGGTTGTTATTCTTCAATTATTACTTTTTATATGCTATTTCCTTTGCAACAATCGTTTTTGTTATTTGCCTTCCATTTTATGATCAGATTTTAAACAAGTATTTAGTCTTAGCTCTCAGTTTAACTGATTTCAGGATTCACTGACATCCTCATTAATAAGAGGCTTCCCCATTTCCAGTCTTTTAATGTTGCCTGATTTTTTCAGTCAGCTGGAAAATACCTTTGAGTTTATACTGAAGAGTGGTGTTTCAAGCCCTCAAATGCCTCAACTTGTTTTCTGTTGCCTCAAAATCTGACCTATATGATTCTTGGATTCATTTTACACTTAAAATTCATTTTACTCTGAAACTCCATAGATATTCTGTCTGTGTCTTTTGGCATTTAAGGGTGCAGAGAAGATTGAGGCCAGTTTAATTTTGTTTCTTTTTTTTTTTTTAATTGTACTTTAGGTGAAGATTTACAGAACAAATAGTTTCTCATTAGACAGTCAGTACACATATAGTTTTATGACATTGGTTAACAACCCGACAACATGTCAACCCTTTCATTTCTTGACCTTTTTTTTTTTTTTTGGTGAAAATATACATAGCCAAAGGTACACCATTTCAAAAATTTCTACATGCACAGTTTAGTGACATCGATTACGTTCTTCCAGTTGCACTGCTATTCTCACTTTAGATGAATGTTTACAGAACAAAATAGTTTCTCATAAAACAGTTAGTACACATGTTGCCCTATGACAATGGTTAAGAACCCCACTACATGTCAACACTGTCCTTACTCAACCTTGGGTTCCCTATCACCAGCTTTCCTGTCC
>NW_004444122.1:4472992-4488350 GCF_000243295.1 Trichechus manatus latirostris | reverse complement strand
TCCCTATCACCAGCTTTCCTGTCCTCTTCTGCCTTCTAGTCCTTGTCCCTGGACTGCTGTGACTCATTAGTCCTGTTTTGTTTTATGGGGCTGTCCACTCCCTGGCTGAACGGTGAACCTCGGAAGTGACTTCACCACTGAGCTAAAAGGGTGTCTGGGGGCCATACTCTCGGGGTTTCTCCAATCTCTTTCAGGCAAGTAGATCTGATCTTTTTTTTCTGTGTGTTAGAATTTTGTTCTACAGCCTTCTCCAGCTCTGTCCAGAACCCTCTGTTGTGATTCCGGTCAGAGCAGTCAGTGATGGTAGCCGGCCACCATCTAGCTGCACTGGACTCAGTCTGGTGGAGGCCTTGGTAGCTGTGGTCCATTAGTCCTTTGGACTAATCTTTTCCTTGTATCTTGCTCTCTTCATTCTCCCTTGCTCCTGAAGGGGTGAGACCAGTGGAGTATCTTAGATGGCTGCTCACAGGCTTTTAAGACCTCAGATGCTACTCACCAAGGTAGAATTAGAACATTGTCTTTATAAACTGTGTTATGCCAATTGAGCCAGATGTTCCCCGAGACCATGGTCCCCACAGCCCTCCACCCAGCAATTCAGTCCCTCAGGGAGTCTGGATGTGTCTATGGAGCTTCCATGACCTTTCCTTGTACAAGTTGTGCTGGTTTCCCCAGCATTATGTACTGTCTCACCCTTCACCCAAGATACCACTTATCTATTGCCTATTTAGTATTCCCCCCCACCCCTCCCATCCCTCGTAACCAACAAACATTGTTACTTTTTGTGTGTAAACTTTTTCATGGGTTTGTACAATAGAGGTCTCGTTTGTCCTTTTGTGATTGACTTATTTCACTTAGCATAATGTCCTCCAGTTTCATCCATGTTATGAGATGCTTCACAGATTCATCATTGTTCTTTCTCGTTGCATAGGACTCCATTGTGTGTATGTACCATAGTTTGTTTATCCATTCATCTGTTGATGGACATCTGGGAAATTTTGTTTCTTTTTGTAGGAGACTTTCTCCCCTCTGCCTGGATACTTATATTATTTTCTTTATCCCTGTCATTCAAAAAAAAATTTTTTTTTGAGATTTGTCTGTGGTTTGGGTTTTCTAGATTGATATTTGCCTGCAATGCGCTATGATAGACTATTACAATTGACCCATATTTGATGTCCCTTCATGAAAGAATTCTCCACCTTCCTTTAAGTCACATTTGTCCATGTGACTTACCTTATCCAATGAAATATGAGAAGTGACAGGTGGAAGCTTTGAGACCAACTCATGCTTTGCCAT
Source organism: Trichechus manatus latirostris (assembly GCF_000243295.1). Lineage (NCBI taxonomy): Eukaryota > Metazoa > Chordata > Mammalia > Sirenia > Trichechidae > Trichechus > Trichechus manatus. The sequence goes on along the minus strand of NW_004444122.1, from coordinate 4,487,057 downwards.
GCCTTCTTTTTCCTCTGCCATGATGATTGACAGTCTCCCAAATAAAGTCTGTCCCATCATGAACATGTAGTGTGCACAAGAAATAAACCTTTCTTTCCACAAGCCATTGTGATTTTGGAGTCATTATTACCACAGCATAACTAAGTTAATCCTGGGTAACACATATGGTGGACACTTCAATCCTTCAATTAGGCAAAAAAAAAAACTTAAAACCAAACCCATTGTGTCGAGTCAGTTCTAACTCACAAAGAAATGTCTCTTTCTTCATTGAAGGAAGTAGTTCTCAAACTTTATGCTCTCTGCCTTAAAAATTATTGAGAACCCCCAAAACTTTTGTTTGTGTGGGCTGTATCTAACAATATTTACCATATTAAAATTAAAACTGAAAATATTAAAATATTCTAAATATTTATTAAATATTAAAATATTTATTAATTCATCTAAAATCAGCAATTAACTCATTAAATCTTAACATGAATTATACACCTTTATGGAAACTATTTTCCAAAACAAAGTAAAATTCAATGAGAAAGTGAATGTTTTATATTTTTGCAAATCTCTTTAAGAGGGGCTAGATAAAAACCAGTTAAATTCACATACCTTCTTCTTCAGTCTGCTGCATTGTGTTGTTCTGGATGAAGTACATGAAGAAAATCCAGCATCATACAGATATGTAGTTGGCGAAGAAAGAAGTATAGTTAGAGTCTTTTTGGATAATTATGGATGTTTTCCTTTGATGTTATGCCAAAACTTGGCAAGTGATATTTTCGTAAAGGTGATCTGCAGTGTGGAATTTGAAATCCTATCAATGAGCTATTTGTCCTCTGTTCTTTAAAATTTATCTTGCATTTTGAATGGATCTTTTGCAACATGATGCATTTATTTGGAAAATATTGATTTACTAAGTTTTGTAGATCTTCCAAATGTTGACACACTTCATTATGCAATATTAAAAAATCACATTAGTTAATACTGCCACTTTCTTATCAGAAAAACTTTATGCATTGGAAAACTGCCAAATTTTCCAAAATCCTAGTTTCCCCTTAAAAGCTTAAATTTTATCATTGGTAACAAATGCTGTCAGTTGTCCTGTGAGTGACAAGCTTACTTTGTTCATTTTTGAGAAAATTATGCCATGTGTCCAGGTCTGAATAAGCATAGTTTGTCAGTCATTAACCGGATTCTGGCTTAGGGTCTCTCATGAAGTTTCAGTCAAGCTGTTGTTCAAGAGTCGGAGCTGCCTCGATGGCAGCTAACAACAATAACAATACCATTTTGTGCCTCTGCCTTGATTTGAACTGAGGCAGCAGCAGTTTTACCCATTATCGCTTTTGTGCTATCACTGTAAGTATCAACATTGTGAAAAAAGGCAAATAATGTCTTTGTATTATTATGAAAATAATTTTGACCTTGTGGACTCCTTGAATGTGTCTAGAGAACCCTCAAGGGTTTGCAGACTATGTTTTGAGAATTACTGATCTAAGGGGAACTTTCTTCTGTTATATTTTAGGTTATTATTTCTTTCTCATTTATTGTACTATGTTATTCAGGGATATCAATGTCCCATTATCTTCTACACATCATTTTATCTTTTAGTCTCTTTGTTTCTTTCTTTTACATTCTGAGGACGGTTCTCTACTTGTCTTCCACATTATTGATTCAATTTTCTGCACCATCAATTTTGGCATTTATTATCTCCCATGAGGATTTTTACTCTTCTTGTGTGTTTTTTTTCCCCATTTAATTAATTCTTACCTTACCTCTTTCCCTTTTATTTGCCTATTTCAATTCTGCTTTGTTGAATCACAGTTCTCTCTATACTTTGATGTGCTGAACTAATAGGCTATATAAAAAGCACAACACCCAGTGTGCACTTCTCGGATTCTTTCTGTCTCCTCCCAACATACTTATGGGGACTCCTCAACCCCAAATGGTGTGGTGGTGGTGGAGCCACACACTCTTGTGGCCATCCTGAAAATGTACCAGTATCACTGCCCAATTTTGAATTTGGTACAGATCTTGTTTCTCTGAATTAGCCAGTGGAAGAAGTAAGACATCACACCTCTTTTTTCCAGCCTGGGGCCACTTGATGAGATAAAACCTGGATTTCTTTCGAGGTGAGGCTTGGAGATATTTTTCTCAGTTCATCTCCATCTGCCTTGTAGTTATTGGGGATCCTTCTCAGATGCTGGCATTGGTGTGTCTGTTAGACCTTGGTTTTTGGTGTTGTGGAATTTTGTATGTTTCTTTGTAGAGGTTACTATGGGGATGAGAGGTAGTATGGGGGTGAAGATGAAAATTTCATTGCCTTTAAAAGCTTTACTTCTTAAAGAGCTTGGAAGATCATAAACACTTACTTGAATTATAAAAGCAACTTAACACAATTACAGCATATTTTAAAATAGGTGTTCACCTATCTGGGGGCTACACCCCTTGTAGGCCCATAGTATAACATTTTTTAGCATTTTTGAGGCATTTAATTTCTATTATTTTCTTTGATATCAGTTTTTAAAATTTAATTGTAATTACTGTGCATGTGCAATGCTGCATTAATTTTCAATAGAAAGGTACAATTGTTAAGGGTTTACTTAAAGGGTACAACTCTCACTCAACATTGTCATTCTGTTCTCTACACTGGGGATTTTAAATTTTAAAATCTTTGAACACTTAATAGAAAGGTCCACAGAATACTGGAATAAATTTTATTTCAATTTTAATTGTGGATATCTCTGGACAGTAGGATTATAAGTAAATTGAATTTTCTTCTTTATGTGTTTTGTATTTTCCAAATTTTTCACAAAGTTAACAAGTTACTGTTTTCTTATTTGCACAAGTAATACACACACACAAATCCAAATACTACAGAAGCAATAAAATACTTCATTTTCAACCCTCTTCCCAATTCCTTTGCCCGTAACAACCATTATCGGTTATGTGTGAGTCCTTCCAGACCTTTTTCAATACATTTATGTCATTATATGAATAGATGTGTGTTTTAAATTAACCTCCCACTGCTTCTGCACCTTGATTTTTTTCCTTTGTTGATATGTCTTGGAGAACTTTCCATGTGGATATATGTAGATCTATCACATTCTTTTTAAATACATCATATGGATTACCTTACCTTTCCACCACCTTCAAGTTGATTCATACACATAATGACCCCATAGGATTTGCAAGGCTGTAAATCTCTACGGAAGCAGACTGCCACATCTTTCTCCTGAGGAGCCACTGGTGATTTTGAACCACTGACCTTTCTGTTAGCAGTCGATTACTTTAACCACTAGGCCACCATATGTAGATCTATCAATATTCTTTTCAATTGCATGGTGTGGATACATGGTATGGAACCTATTGAACATGGATACATCATAATTTGCTTAACCATTTCCATATTAATGGGCATTCAGATTTTTCTGTTTTTGTGCTGTTACAAACAACCTTGAAATGGACATCTTCACATATGAATCATTTTTCCCAGGTACGAATATTTTTCTAAGCCAAAACTCTAAAATAGAAATGATGGGCCAAAGGACATGCACATTTTAGCAGATGTAAGTTGTACAGTCTTGAATTTGGATACGCAAGAATGGGCCTTTGAGCTCCCATTTCAGCCTTTGATGGAAAACGTTAAAGCCCCCAAGGGAGATAGTGTGCATAATGAAAATGATACTTGGAGGAGCGTATAATGCTTTCTACAATGGTTATTCTTTCTACACCTGCTGAAGGATGGAGGCAGCTGCCATGGATGAATTTGCTGTTTTCTATTAGCACCTGGTGCCAAAGAATTCTGCTGAAGCCCTGACCAGTTATAATCTGATGGAGGGGGAGTGGTGCTGAGCTCTGGGATCTTTCCATATGCATTAGCTTTAGAAGTACTGTCTTTTTTTCTTTTTGACAGATGCTGTAGATTATCCCCAGGTAAATCAAGAGTATGGAAGGCAAGAGGAGCGGTAAAAAAGTGAGAAACCGGGTGAGAACCAGAGTGTTCTGGTTTTATATTATAGTTTTTCTCTAAAATGTAACATGTGATAGGGAACACTGAAAAATAACAGTCATTGTTTCTGATATTCAACAGAGTAGGCTGATACATTAGAAACAATACCCAGCCTAGAATTTTGCCGTATTCTTTGTAAAAAGTCGGTTGACCATAAATAAGGGATGATTTCTCGACTCTGAATTCTCTTCCATTGATCTCTATGTCTACCCTTATGCCAGTACCTCACAGTCCTGATTACTAGAGTTTCGTAGTAAGTTTTGAAATGGAGACGTGTGACTCTTCCAACTTTGTGCCTCTTTTTCAAGATTGTTTTGGTTACTCTGGGTCCCTTACAATTCTATATGAATTTTAGGATCCATTTGTCAATTTCTGCAGCAAGCAGCTGGATTTTAATGCCTTATTTCTTTTTAACTGCTGTGTAGTGCTCCATTGTTTAGATCTTTTTCATTTAATAAATAGATTTCGCCAAATCATTCACTGATATGACAGATAAGCTTGGACTTTGTTTTGTCATCCCATTTTATGCTAATTTCTGTTTTTTTGACGCTTTTTGAAAAAATCTTTTACTGTATAATCTGTGTGGGTGAGCTCTTTGTCGTTACTGTTGTTGTTCTGTATTCATATGTTTTCCTGGTAATTTGGGAGATTTATACTTGTGTTCTAGTGGATATTTTGCAACTATAACTTTTAATTCTCAATTTTTAAGCAATGTTGAAATCAGTGTATTTTCTTATTTTCCAACTCCCTCCTCCACCTAGTTTTATTGGATTATATTATTTTTCTTAATGTTGCTTCTATAGCTTTATTTATACTTAAACCTCTATTATCACTATTTCTTCATGCACCAGCTTATAAATGATAAGAAAATTAGCATATTATGTAAACTTCATCTTCTCTTCTCCTCCCAACTCTTGTTATTTAATTATTTTTATATTGTCAAGGTTTATACCACATACGTTTGTTTATGGAATTCCAATCTCTAGATACAAGAAAGGCTTGGCTATCTACTTTCAAAAATCAGCCAGTGAAAACTCTGTAGATCACAACAGTCTGATCCACAACTGATCCTGGGGATGGCTCAAGAGTGGGCAGTGTTTCATCCTGTTGTGCGTGTGTTCGCCATGGGTCAAGAGCTGACTTGATGGCAGCTAACAAAAACAACCTCTTTATTTTCTTTAGTTGTGGTCCAAGAGTTAAGTGGATTAAATGTCCAATATGTATTATTTCACTGTAGTTTCTTCTTTTATCACTTGGTTGTCTGAGGTTCATCTTCTAGTAGTTTCCTCAAGAGAATCTCATGTAAAATATATTTGTTTGTTAGCTTTGATATGTGAATGACAATTTGGCTGAATTTAAAATTCTTTCATCATAATTTACTCTTTTTGAGTTTGGTAAGTATTGTTCTACTAGGGCTTTTCTTAAGTTGTTACTGTGGAGAAATCTGAGGCCATCTGATTTTTTTCCTTCCCCTAATACCCATTGTTGTAGAGTCATTTCTGACTCACAGCGACCCTACAGGACAGGGTAGAACTGCCCCATAGGGTTTCCAAGGCTGTAATCTTTATGGAAACATACTGCCACATCTTTATCCCATGGAGTGGCTGGTGAGTTCAAACTGCTGACCTTTCGGTTAAAAGCCAAGCTTAACCATTGTGCCATCAAGGCTCCTTCCTTCCCCTAATAGGTGACTTAAATTTTTTACTACCCAGACTCATTGCTGTCAAGTTGGTTGCTAATCATAGCCATCGTATAGGAGAGTGGACATCATACATCAAGGACATCATACATGAAGGAAGCAAAAAGTCATTAAAAAGGCAGGAAAGAAAGAAAAGACCAAAATGGATGTCAGGAGAGACCCTGTAACTTGCTCTTGAACATTCGCTAAAGTGAATGGAAGAAATAATGAAGTAAAAGAGCTGATGAAGTAGAAGAGCTGAACATAAGATTTCAAAGGGCAGCTCAAGAAGACAAAGTAAAGTATTATAATGAAATGTGCAAAAACCTGGAGTTAGAAAACCAAAAGGGAAGAGCACACTTGGCATTTCTCAAGCTGAAAGAACTGAAGAAAAAATTCAATCTTTGAGTTGCAATAATGAAGGGTTCTGCAGGGGAAGTATTGAATGACACAGGAAGCATCAAAAGAAGATGGGAGAAATACACAGAGTCGCTATACCAAAAAGAATTGATTGACATTCAGCCATTTCAGGAGGTAGCATATGATCTAGAACTGATGGTATTGAAGAAAGAAGTCCAGGCTGCACTGAAGGCATTGGCAAAAAACAAGGATCTAGGCATTGATGGACTACCAATTGAGATGTTTCAACAAATGGATGCAACATTGGAAGTGCTCACTCATCTATGTCAAGAAATTTGGAAGACAGCTACCTGGCCAACCAGTTGGAAGAGATTCATATTTGTGCCCATTCCAAAGAAAGGTGAGCCAACAGAATGCGGAAATTATCGAACAATATCATTAATATCACACACAATTAAATGTTTGCTGAAGACAATTACAAATGGTTGCAGCAGTACATGCAAAGGGAACTGTCAGAAATTCAAGCCAGATTCAGAAGAGGATGTGGAATGAGGGATATCATTGATGATGTTAGATGGATTTTGTCTGAAAGCAGAGAATACCAGAAAGATGTTTACTCTTTTTTAATTGACTATACAAAGGCATTCGATTGTGTAGATCATAACAAATTATAGATAATGTTATGAAGAATGGGAATTCCTAACACTTAATTATACTCATGCAGAACTTGTACATAAACCCAGAGGCAGTCATTTGAACAGAACAAGGGGATATTTGTGGTTTAAAATTAGGAAAGATGTGCATCAGGGTTGTATCCTTTCCCATACTTATTCAGTCTGTATGCTAAGCAAACAATTCCAGAAACTGATATATATTAAGAAGAACACGGCATTAGGATTGGAGGAAGACTCATTAACCTGTGATATGCAGATGACACAACCTTGCTTGCTGACAGTGAAGAGGACTTGAAGCACTTACTGATGAAGATCAAAGACTATAGTCTTCAGTATGGATTACACCTCAACATAAAGGAAACAAAAATCCACACAACTGGACTGATAAGCAACATCATGATAAACGGAGAGAAGTTTGAAGTTGTCAGGGATTTCATTTTACTTGGATCCGTAATCTACGTCCATGGAAGCAGCAGTCAAGAAATCAAATGGATGTATTGCAAAAGACCTCTTTAAAGTGTTAACAAGCAAAGATGTCACCTTGAGGACTAAGGTGCACCTGACCGAAGCCATGGTATTTTCAATCACCTCATATGCATGTGAAAGCTAGACAATGAGCAAGGAAGACCGAAGAAGAATTGATGCCTTTGAATTATGGTGTTGGCAAAGAATATCAAACATACCAGGGACTGCCAGAAGAATGAACAAGTTTGTCTTGGAAGAAGTATAGCCAGAGTGCTCCTTAGAAGGGATAATGGAGAGACTTCTTCTATGTACTTTGGACATGTTATCAGGAGGGGCTAGTCCCTGGAAAAATACATCATGCTTGGTAAAGTAGAGGGTCAGCAAAAAACAGAAAGACCCTCAAGGAAATGGACTGATGCAGTGGCAGCAACAATAGGCTCAAATATAGCAACAACTGTGAGGATGGCACAGGACTGGGCAGTGTTTCGTTCTGTTGTACATAAGGTTGCTATGAGTTGGAACTGAATTGATAACATCTTACAACAATATGGTCTTCTCATAGCTTTTGCAGCTTTTTGTTTCCGATTTGTGCTTTTGTTTAATAGTTGTGATTGTTGTAAGTTTTAAAAATTCATGGCAATATATTTGATCAGAGTTTCCACCTGCTTATGGCAACATCACTCCCCACTCAGTCCCGGGAAGTATTCTTTGTCATTTATCTTCCCATTTCCTTTACTTTGTTTTATTTCATAATATTTGTGTAAATCTTTTTTTAAAATTCCTACTCATTTTTCAATATTATGAGTTTTCCCTAAACCAGCTATTTTCAGGAAATTTCATTGGGTGGATCCAGGAATGTGTTTCAGACTAGCAGGCATTCTCCCTAGTTCCTCATTACACAGAGTTTGTATACGTGAATAAGTTCATTTAGATTTTTAACTTCTACCTAGACAACAGTACTTGGCAAAGACAGGGCTGCTTATAATGCAGATTATGTTTCCTCCGCATTGCCTCAACAAAAAACTGCTTCCTGCAAATATGGCGTGTGCATGGGATTACTCATTCATTCCTGCTTCCCTAGTTTCTCTTTTGTCCTAAGGCAGAAAGTTTCCTGGCACCGGTCCTTGTACCCCACTCCCATCATTCCAAATAAGGGCCTCTAGTCACGCCATTTACTTTGGAGAGTTATGTTTGGATGCCTGCGTTTGAGATGTGCAGCTTTAGCTAAACTCTCATTTTTGTTTGTTTCTCCCCCTGTAATTATGGGCTTTGAATTTATGTTGTTTTTAGGTGATTTTGAAGGGATGAAAGGAATAGAACCATCGTCACTCTGCTGTTTAAAAACCAGATATCTGAAATACTTGTTCATGTCAGTGTTTTATCTCATAAGGTTTATGCTGAACAGCAAGCGTCATGGTTTTTTTTTTTTTTTTTTGGTCATTGTTACTTGCTGCAGAATCTGCTGCAACTCCCGGTGACTGCATGTATAACAGAAGGAAATGTTGCCTGGTCCTGTGCCAACTTCATGATGTGGGTATGTTCGAGTCCATTGTTGCGGCTATTGTGTTTATCTGTCTCATTCATCTTCTGCCTTGTACATAATACTCATACTAATAAATGTTTGTTTTGTAATTATAATATAAATACAGAATACATACAAAGTTAAATAAGTCATCTTTGGTATTAGCTGGCTCCTCCAGTGTTAGTTGGGAGAATCATCAATCATCTTTAAATAAGGAAATCCCTGCTGTCACTTGCCCGCATCATGCTACATAGAGGTTCCCGTTGAGAAGCGGCTTCATTGCAAATCAGTTCATACAATTTGGCAATAGTAGTTGAAGCCAGTATTTGTTTTCTTTGTCCACAGTATCCTAACATATTTATTTCCTAACTGGCAGGCTCTGGGACAGCCTGTTGAACCCCAGTTTTAGCTGTCTCAGCGGAGGACTGCCTAGCTGTCAAGCATACTCTTAGGCTGCGCAAAGTAAATTTCGAGTGTGTCACGTTGTTTACATTTTACATTTGACCATTGCAAACATTCTCTCTAGACTCATTGAAAATATGTCCAGCCTGGTTCCAGAACAAAAAGGCATAGGCAGATGTGAACTTTATTTTAGTTATATAGGTTACTTGTATTGCTATTGGAAACCCTGATGCAGTTAGAAAATGCTGAAATAAAGATGGTTATAGGAAGCATCTGCTGAATAAAGAGGGCTTCTCTGGGGACCAAGGTCAAGTGAAGGGTTGGTTCTTAGCTGGGTAGCTCCTGATACTTGTCAGAGACAAGATACACAGCACTCGGTCAGTGTTTGATGAATTAGTGATTGAATGCCATAGAGTAGATTGAGCTGTCTAGAAAGCCTTTCACCATCCAAACTTACAAGGAGGAGGTTACTTGTATCAGGAGGTCAATATTCATTTATGAAAATTCAGAGGCATAAAAAGAATTCAACTCGTGCTTCCATGAAATAATGGAGATAATCTTACAGCATCCTAGAATATCAGAGCTCAAGGGACTCTGGAAGACTTCCATTTTAAAATAAAGTGTATAGCCTGGAAAATTGAGTCAGAGTGGGGGAAAAGAATTGCCCAAGATCACTTGATGCATATAAACCTGTTTTCCAATGTGCATACTTGCCTGAGCCCTAAAACACAACTCAGTTACCACCTGCATTTCTTTCTTCCATCCCCTTAGAGAAAATCCTTTGCTTACTTTATGGATATAAACACTTTTAAAGAGTTTTTTTTTTTTTTTTAATTACTTTTGGAGTTACCTCTTGTCATGGATTGAATTGTGTCCCCCAAAAATATGTGTCAACTTGATTAGGTCATGATTCCCAGTATTGTCCTCCATTTTGTGATTGTAATTTTATGTTAAAGAGGATTAGGGTGGGATTGTAATACCCTTACTAAGGTCACATCCCTGATCCAAAGTAAAAGGAGTTTCCCTGGAGTGTGGCCTGCACCACCTTTTATCTTATAAGAGATAAAAGGAAAGGGAAGCAAGCAGAGAGTGGGGGGACTTCATACCACCAAGAAAGAAGCACCGGGAACAGACTACGTCCTTTGGACCCAGTGTTCCTGCATGGAGAAGCTCCTAGTCCAGGGGAAGATTGATGAGAAGGACCTTCCTACAGGGACGACAGAGAGAAAGCCTTCCCCTGGAGCTGATGCCCTGAATTTGGACTTCTAACCTACTAGACTGTGAGAGAATAAATTTCTGTTTGTTAAAGCCATCCACTTATAGTATTTCTGTTATAGCAGCACTAGATGACTAAGACACCTCTTATATAAAAGAGGTTTGCATTTATTTAAATCTCCAGCTTGACCTTCTCTTCAACTGTATTCACCCACCCCTCACAGAGAAACAGTGGATTCACCACTCTTGAGCATGCCTTCCCTCCTGCATTTCAAATGCCAAGTCTAAAATAAACCCAGAAGTCTTGGTTGAGAGTGAGTTGATGGAACTCACACATTTGAAGCTCAGCATCATTGTGAAACTTACAGGTCCTTCCCTCACTGGTAGAAATTCACATGCATTGGATTTGGACTAACGCATTCCAGGCCTGCATCTCTCTAACTGGGGCATTTTGTCATTAAGGATTTATAACTTCATCTTTATTCATGTCAGCCCAGCTTTTATTGCCCTGCCATTGCTTTTATTAAAAGCAGAGTGGATGTGTTTGTTTACACTTAGACAGGAAATGAACCAAAGTTTCCCGGTGGTATGGGTCTCACTCCAAGTCACCCACTGTACTTATCTTAATTAAACTTAACATGGATCTGAGGCTTGCTATGCTTCCCTTTCAGAGGTAATTTCTGCAAAGTGCACAAGTAGAATTCAACAATTATAAAAAGAAGATGTAGCTCAATTTGTGGTGCTTATAGTTTAACAACCTTTTTTTTTTTTTAAAGAAATGAGTTTTGATGATTGGCACTTGGACAATATTCTGCAACCATGAACTACAGTGCATAAAATGACTTCATTCAGCAGCAGTTTATGATAAAGAGAAATTAATCCTTCTAGTAATGAGAGAACCACCGTTCCTCCGCGTTAAAGTCTATAGAAAATCAAAACAAAAACCAAACCAGTTGCCATGGAGTCGAGTCCGACTCATAGCGACCCTAAAGGACAGAGTAGAATTGTCCCATAGGGTTTCTAAGGCTGTAATGTTTAGGGAAGCAGACTGCCATATCTTTCTCCCATGGAGCAGCTGGTGACTTCTAACTGCCAACTTTTCGGTTAGCAGCCCAGTGCTTAACCACTGCGCGACCAGGGCTCCTCTGACTAAAAGGAGTAGAACATTTAAATTGCTTATTTTAAAATGCAACAAAACACTAGTCTCTGGTCTGCAAGTAATGCCAAATGAAATTTACAAGCCATGATTATTTCTTATAAGAGTTTTCTAATTTTAAACCTACCTTTTGTTTCCAATGTGAAATCTCATATGGGAAGAATCCAAATACTATAATTCAAATAAACTGAAATTCATTAATCAGCAAGTAGGAATTCTGAGAGATGAAGCATCTCAGATCCAATTTAATTAATTAATTTGTTTTAATAGCGTTTGGAAAAACTAAGAAAGCAAAGAGATTTCTTCAGGGTTGTGTGGTTAATGTGTAACAAAGCTATGACGGGGAGCACGTTTCCAGACTTCAGGTTATGTCTTTGCAGTGTCTTCCGCTGTGATTAGAACTCTGCTTTCCTATTCAGTTTTATTCATTGCTATCATGAGTCTGGCAGCTGGCCTCTTTTTAGGTTTATAGGAATCACTTGACTTCTGGTGCTTAACACCCACACAACATACTGAAGACATGGCTGAGTGTGCAAAGAAGAGAAAAGATAATGATTCAGACAAATGTGCAGGACAAAAACAGGGGTAGTAGGTTGAGTTTTTGACTGTCCCCATTCATTCAGTCATCCATCCATCCATTCATCCATCCATCCATCCATCCATCCATCCACCCATCCATCCATCTGTCCACCCACTCACCCACCCTCCCATCCATGCATCCATCCATCCAGCATCATTGGGTGTCAGTTATTTGCCAGGCCTTGTTCTGGTTAAAGGAGGATACAATGGTGGACAAAACAGACACAGTTGGTCCCTGCAAGGTTCTTAGCAACCGGTGAGGATGACAGACACCAATCAAATAATGAAACAAATGCCTGTGAAAGTATTAAATGAGATTAGTGCCTTGAAGAGAAGAACGCACCATGTGGGGCAGGGAGTTTTCCCTTAGAGAATGAATATGGTCTGTGTTCTGAAGAATGAGTAGGTGTTAACTAGAGAAATCTAGGAGTAAAGAATATTCTAGGCACCGGGAAGAACATGGCCAGATAAGGCAAGATGAAGAGGTAGAAGAGAAGGCAAGATGCATTGGAGGAGCTGAAAGAACGGTGGAACTGGAGCCCACGGAACAAGAGGGGGAGACAAGTGTGTGTATATCAGTCTGCAGAGCTGGGAGGTTGAGGGAGGCAGATCCTGAGAAGCCTTGTAGGTTATCATTAGCAATTTGGTCTTCATACTAAAAACGATGAGAAGATATTATGGGATTAAGTGATCAGATTCACATTTAAAAGGATACTCTTGGCTGCGGTGTGGGAACTCAGAAGTAGAGAAGAGCGGATATAACAAGATGGGTAGGTCATTGTAAGCATCTCAGCAAGAAATAGTGGTATCTAGAATAGGGAGGTGACCATAGAGATGGAGAGAGTGGAGAGAATCAACTGCTGTTTAGAAACTAGATAGAACTTGGCAATAAGTTGGTTAGGGGGCCATTGGGGGATGGTGTCAATAATGTCTCCATGGTTTCTGATTTAGACAATGTCTCAGTCAGTGTTCTCTAAAGAAACAGAACCAGTAAGCTATATATATATATATATATATATACACATATATATATGTGTGTGTGTGTGTGTGTGTGTGTATCTGTAGGTCAGGTGATAGAGTGCAGAGTGCAGAGAGAGAGTGAGTTCTGTCAAAATATCTATATATATTCTGGAGGCAGACCATACGCTAAGAACTACCCTTTCAATTGATTGATTACATTACATTAGATTACATTATGGAAGGTAATTAAATTACATTGCATTATATTACATTATGAAACAGCAACTAGTCTAACATTTGGCCAAACCACTGGGAACCATAGCCTAGACAAGTTGATACATAAAATTAACCATTACAGACAACTATGTAGACAGTAGATCCACCACTTTCTAGCAGAGAGGAATAACTTAACTTCTCTGTTCCTTAGTTTCTTTATTTGTAAATCAGAGCTAATAGAATATGCAGCCTTTAGAGTTGTTGCACAAAGCAAGAGATTTATAGAAGTCGTTTGCAATATGTGTAGCACCGTCCTTGGGATATAGTAAACAGAGAGTTTATTTTCACTGTCAACATTATCATTTTTGATATTTACTGAAAGGAGGAGTATTGGAAGAGAACCAAGTTTGAAGGGTGGATTATATGTTCAGTTTTGGACACATAATATGAATGGTCTTTGAGATACCCAAGTGGAGATTTAACATGTACAATTAGACGGGGCTTTTTTTTTTTTTTAATTGGGCTTTAGATGAAGGCTTACAGAGCAAATTAATTTCTTATTAAACAATTAATACACATATTGTTTTGTGACATTAGTTGCCAACCTTATGATGTGTCAACACTCTCTCCTTCTCGACATTTATCAGCTTTCTTGTCCCCTCCTGCCTTCTCATCCTTGCCCTTGGGTTGGTGTGCCTATTTCAGACAGGTTTTTTGGACCTGTCTAATCTTTAGTTGAAGGGTGAACCTCAGGAGTGACTTCAGTACTGAATTAAAAGGGAGTCCAGGGGCCATACTCTTGGGGTTTCTCCAGTCTCTGTCAGACCAGTAAGTCTTTTTT
>NW_004444122.1:4439871-4472892 GCF_000243295.1 Trichechus manatus latirostris | reverse complement strand
CAGAGCAGTCAGTAGCGGTAGCCAGGCACCATCTAGTTGTGCTGGACTCAGTCTGGTGGAGGCTGTGGTAGTTGTGGTCCATTAGTCCTTTGGACTACTCTTTCCCTTGTGTCGTTGGTTTTCTTCATTCTCCCTTACTCCAGATGGGGCGGGACCAGTGGAGTATCTTAGATGGCCACTTAACCACTTTTTAAGACCCCAGACGCTACTCACCAAAGCAAGATGTAGAACATTTTCCTTATAAGCTATGTTATGCCAATTGAGCTGAATGTCCCCCAAGACAATGGTCCCCAGCCCTCAGCCCAGTAATTTGGTCCCTAAGGGAAATTGGATGTGTCTATGAAGCTGCCATGACCTTGCCTTCCTCAGGTTGTGCTGGCTTCCCAAGTGTTGTATACTGTCTTCCCCTTCCCCAAAGTTACTACTTATCTATTGTCTATTTAGTGTTTTTCCATCCCCACCCCTCCCCTCCCTCATAACCATCAAAGATTGTTTCTTTTTGTGTATAAACCTTTTCATAAGTTTTTATAGTAGTGGTCTCATTCAATATTTGTCCTTTTGTGATTGACTCATTTCACTCAGCGTAATGCCCTTCAGATTCATCCATGTTGTGAGATGTTTCGCAGATTCATCATTGTTCTTTATCATTGTGTAGTACTCCATTGTGTGTATGTACCGTAGCTTGTTTATCCATTCATCTGTTGATGGGCACTTAGGTTGTTTCCATTTTTTGCTATTGTGAATAATGCTGTAATGAAAATGGGTGTGAATATGTCTATTCGTGTGAGGGCTCTTATTTCCCTAGGATATATTCCTAGGAGTGAGATTGCAGGATTGTATGGTATTTCTATTTCTAGCTTTTTAAGAAAGTGCTTTATCATTTTCCAAAATGGTTGTACCATTTTGCCTTCCCACTAGCAGTGCATAAGAGTTGCCCACAGCCTCTCCAACATTTGACATTTTCTGTTTTCTTGATTCGTGCCAGTAATGTTGGAGTGGGATGATATTTCATTTTAGTTTTGGTTTGCATTCCTCTAATGGCTAGTGATGGAGAGCATTTCTTCCTGTGTCTGTTAGCTGCCTGATGGATGGGGCTGGTTTAATCTCTGAGAAGAACTCTGACATTTTGGATAGTAATGAAGGTGTGCATTGATGAGACTGTCCAGGGAAAGGATGCAGGGTGATTAAGTTAGGACCTAGAACTGAGTCCTTGAGGGAAAACAAAATGGGTGTATAGAGGAATGGGAGCCTGCAAAAAGGTAGGGAGGGCTCAGCCAGAGGATTAGGATTAGGAGAACAGGCAGTGTGACATCACAGAAGCCAAGCCAGGGGGTGAATGGTTAAGGTGAGGGGGTGTCAGCAACACTGAAGGCTGCTAAGAAGCCATATTAGATGAGCACTCAGAATTATCCATGTGGTTTAGTAATTAGTGATACTAATGTTGGAATTGTGGGCTCAAAAGCAACTCTAGGTGGTTTGAGAGTGAATGAGAGATGAGGAAATGGAGAACACTTTTGCTGTGAAGGAGAGGAGCGAGAGCTCATTCAGTCCCTCTCTGAGTGACAGAGGAAGACGTGGTTTCTGGCTAAGTTTCTCTAAAGTTACTGTTTAATTGAAAGTGTGGCCTTGTGTCTTACAAATGACATTGTCTTAGAACTGAAGAATTCTGATGAGTAGTCATGTTTTCCTGGTCTAGGAGTATAAAAGAATAATAGTTTATAATAATAGTAACCAAAGAGAACCAACTGATGCTGGACCCACGGGGGTTGGTTGGAACCCCACCACTTCTCAGCTTCCTAATGAGTGTAAGAGGTCCCAGAGGATTCTTTTTTTTTTAATCCAAAAATAATTTGTGACATTTATTGAGCACTTATTGATCCTCACAACAATCCTGTGAGGTAGGTTCTTTTTTTATTATTTATTTTTTTACTTTTTATTGTGCTTTAGGTGAAAGTTTACAGAGCAAATTACTTTCTCATTAAACAATTAATATACAAATTGTTTTGTGACATTGGTTGCCAACCCCATGAAGTATCAACACTCTCTCCTTCTCCACCCCAGTTCCCCTGTCCCTTTCCACCTTCTTGTCTTTGCTTTTGGCCTAGTGTGCCCATTTAGTCTCATATACATGACTGAACTACGATGCACATTCCTCACCTGTGTTATTGTTTGCCCTATAGACCTGTCTAATCTTTGGCTGAAGGGTGAACCTCGGGAGTGACTTCACTCTGAGTTAAAAGGGTTTCGGGGGCTATACTCTCGACATTTCTCCAGTCTCTGTCAGACCAGCAAGTCTGGTCTTTTTTGACTTTGAATTGTGTTCTACATTTTTCTCCTGCTGTGTCCGTGACCCTCTATTGTCATCCCTAGCAAAGCAGTCGGTGGTGGTAGCTGGACACCAACTAATTGTTCTGGGCTCGATCTGGTGGAGGTTGTGATAGTTGTGGTCCTTTAGTCCTTTGGATTAATTTTTCCCTTATGTCTTTGGTTTTCTTCATTCTCCTCTGCCCACCCGGGATGGGACTAGTATATGTGTCTTAGATGGCTGCTCACAGGCTTTTAAGACCCTAAACGCTACTCAACACTGTTGGATATAGAACATTTTCTTTATAAACTATGTTATGCCATCTGAGCTAGATGGCCCCCGAGACCATGGTCCTCCAGGGGATTCTTACATGTGCTTCCAACAGCAGTCCCATTCTTCTGCCCTGTGCGACCTGCCTTCTGTGCTGTTCCTAATATTGGTTGTGGGGTCCCCCAGGATGAAAAGGCACAAGTTCCTATGGGAATTTGGCACAAACACTACCGTTTAGATAATATTTGCCTGAGTATTGTGTTCTTAGAACTATCGAATCCCGTGGCTGGGGTTCTATTGAAGGCAGTGTGTTTTGTACATATAACCTAACTATAATTGGGGCCCCATGTGGCCCCATCTTTGTATAGTATCAATTAAAATAAAAGTTCCTCAGAATAATATAATTGGAAACATTGCTAGTTTTTACCTAGTCTCTTGAAAAATCTCCAAGGGGAGGATTGGAGGAAGGAGGGGGTACATTCTTAATGCACAGCAACACTTCTTAAAAATCCCCTCTCCCCATGTCTCCTTCTCTAAGTATCTTCCATATGGATTGCAGCTGTTCCCATAAAACAATGCTTAGCCAAAAATTTTCCTTGACATCCTGTCTCTTCTCTTGCTATTGTCCCTTCATTTCTCTAAGCAGTGTCCTGTGCAGTGCAGCTATACTTTCTACTCATGACCCTCCCGCTGTCCTAAGCCCTTGGGAAGTGTAGTTTGTCTTCCATTTGAACTGCTTTTCTCTCAAGAATCAACATTACCCATCTCAACACTCCAAAAATCCTGATGAATGAAATATTTATCTTTGGTTACCTCTGCAAAGATTATACTAAAAGGTAGGTAGCAATGCAGGGGGATCTTCAATCTATTATCTCAAAGACTAGAACTCACACGCTACCCATAGCGGCCTTGGGATTATTCATGGAAGCATTTCATTTATAGGGAAGAATGTTTTGGAGATGAAGAAGGACTGAAAGAACAAAAGGTCTCATTCATGCCCTGTGGATGTCCATTTGTGGGCCAGAGAAGGTCAGTAGTAAAAGTTGGATTTAGGATTGTGAGTTTTTGATTGATTATATACAAGGCTGCTGTAGAGATTACAGAGAAAGAAGAATAGAGACTCATGACTGGGTCTAATTGGCAACAGCAGCTTGGAATTCTGCAGAAAATTCTGTGACTTCTGCCCTGCGGTTGCAGGCTCTTGTTGCAGTTCATTTGACAAGGCTTTGTTACCGTCCATCCAAGTGTCTTCAAATGCAGACTGAGACTACAGAGGGGCTCCATCTTGTTTTCCAGGTACCCCGGCCATTTGTTACAGCCCTAAGGTTCTTCTTTCCTTTCTGCCTCTGGAGTCTCTAGAGGCATGTCTGGACAGAGTCCATTCCTGAAAGCACATTTCTCTTCTCTTTTCCCTGACTAATCATTCCCCAACCTCTTCTGTTCAGTAAAGGCTTTCCAAGGTCATAACAGATTTATTATTATTTGACCTAACCTAGCATGAACAGTTAACCATTCAACTACAAAGTGAAAGGTTGACAGTTCAAATTTAGCCAGAGGCTCCTTGGAAGAAAGGATTGGTGATCTACTTCCAAAAGGTCACAGTCTTGAAAACCCTGTGGAGCACAGTTCTCCTCTGACACACATGGGGTCACCATGACTCAGGCAATTGATTTGGTTTTCTCTTTGGTTTCACTATGTATCAAGCAGTGTTCTAAGTCATTTACGATGTTAACTTCTTATTCCACATTAACAAGACTGTAAGGTAGGTACTATTACAACTCAAATTTGGTTGATGGCAAACCTGGAGCATAGAGGATTTATACAGTTAGCCTAAGATCACTTAGCTAGTAAATGACAGACCCAGCATTTGAACCTGGGCACTCTCTCTCCGAAGTATATGCTGTTGACCATGACCCTCCGTTGCCATCCAAAGAAAGCCTTTCTTTACCGTCCTATGAGGCATACCTGATCAAGATGGAGGCAATGTATAAAGTGGACAAAATAATAGGATCTGTCTCATCAGGATGGTGGGAGTGTTAGACTTTCTAATCAGTGTAAAGCACTTTGCATAGTCCTTGGCAAGTTATCAGTGATCAATAGCTATCACTTTTATTATAGATTTATAAACCTGAGGCCCATTGGGGTTAATCGACTTGCTCAAGGTCACAGGCAGAGTTGATGATCAACTAGGGGAGAAAAAGTCAGTTCCCTCGATTGGTCTAGTGGACATTTGTGTCATTACTTCTGCTCATAGTGTGTTCAAATAAAGTCATTCAGCAAAACATCACAAAATCTGCAGGCTTGTTTCTCAAGTTGTAAGAACAAATTGCAGTGGGCCCCACAGTGCCTGTAATTACTGTGGTCACCAACTGAAAATGTGCTGTTGGGTTTTGTCGGTGCAAACAGCCAGCAGTGCTCAGGCGCACTTGGATTCTTTTTTAATATGTAAAGAATTTTCTGGGACTTAGTGCCGCCAGAATGTCAGAAGAGTTAATGGCAGATGTGGTTGCGGAAATGTTCTGTATTTTTAGACAACCTTTAATTAAAACACTTTGTACGTCTCAGGGACCAAATCATATGCTGCCACTTGAAGGCTGTCAGAAGGGGAAAAAGTATACACTGCTTCTAAAAGCAGCTTTGCTTATTTTTATCTGAGATGGAGTTAGGGAGCCTTTGCAGGGACAAAGCTATCTTTTGATATGAAATTGTATGAATTTAATACACAGGGCAAATATGTAAATTGATCAACCCATTCTGGTTAACGTGCCACAGTTAATGAAGGCCTGAGGAAGGCGAAGTTAGCTTGGGCCCCCCAGAAGGCTCATGACCTGTAAGACCTTCACAACAGGTCGATACAGTTGCTTTTTAGCCGCCAGCACCCAAACACGAAGTGATTTGCAAGGCTGCACTAATGTGCAATCGGAGATTGTTAGAGTTGGAAGGGATCGTGAATATAACAGAAGCAGTGGGCATTATGACATAGCTATTTAGAAGCAACTGTATTAGAATGTAAAAATAGTGTTTTTATTGCCAATAATGTGCACAACAAAATTGTCTGCCTGCCACTCCATTCCTGAAACCTCTCATTCCGTGGTGGTTTTAAAATACGTATAAAGTCTTTGATACTCCTCCCTTCAAGAGGTGGAGCCGAGTTTTCTTCCCTTTGAGTGTGGGCTAGATTCAGGGAATATTTCTCGCGAATAAGATGAAGCAGAAATGACGGTGTGCGTTTAAATTTCCAAGATTAGATCATAAAAACCATCAGGACTTCCTTCTTGATCTTTCTCTTGGATCACTCCCTGTGGGAGAAGTCAGCTGTCATGTTATGAGGATGCCCCAGCAGTCCTGTGGGGAGGCCTATGTGACACGGAGCTGAGGTCTCCGGCCAATAGCCAATGAGGAACTGAGGCCTCCTGCTAACAGCCACTTGAGTGAGCTCAGAAATAGATCCTCCAATCCCAGTCAAGCCTTCAGATAACTGAAATCCCTGTTAGTATCTTTTCTGGGGTGGTAAAATACATATCACAAAAAAATTTGCTGTGTCTATCAGTCTTAAGCGTATGATTCAGTGACATTAATCACATCCACCGTGCTTTGTAACCATCACCACTATCCAGTTCCCATTTTTTATCACCCCAGACAGAAACTCAGTACCCCTTAAGCAACAACTCTCTATTCCCCTCTCCCCTCATCCCCTGATAACTACTGATAAACTTATGTCTATACATTATCTGTCCTTGATATTTTATACAAGTGGAATCATATAGTATTTGTCCTTTTTAGTCTGCCTTATTTCATTTAGCAGCATGCTTTCAAGGTTCATCCATATCGTAGCGTGTATCAGAACTTCATTTCTCTTTATGGCTGAATAATATTCCATTGTATGGATATACCGCATTCTAAACTGGTAGGCATTTGGGTTGTTTCCACCTTTTGGCTATTTCGAATAGTGCTGCAGTGAATACTGCAGTGCTGCTGACATCTTGACTGCGTCTTCAGGAGACACCCTGAGACGGAATAACCCAGCTAAGCCACTTCTGAATTCCTGGCCCACGAACACTGTGAGACAATCAATGTTTGTTGTTATAAGTCACTAAGTTTTGGGGTAATGTTTTATACAGCTATAGATAACCAGTACACATCCCTAACCCCAACTGTCTCTCACTTTTACTTAGTCCTTTACTTAGCCTTACCCCATGCCTGTTCATCATTTCTTCTCTGAGCTTCATCACATCCTTGGGCCTCACCTACACTTTAGAAAATAAGGCTGGTGAGGGTTGGGGTGAGGTTCTGTTTCACACAATCTTTGGTAATAATATACATATATAAGTTGAAAGTTTGAAATTTCTTTTTAGGGATTTTCAAAATGTACCCCTAGTGGTACATTTTGAAACACTTCCTGATGAAGATCAAAGACTATAGCTTTCAGTATGGATTACACCTCAACATAAAGAAAACCAAAATCCTCACAACTGGACCAATAAGCAACATCATAATAAATGGAGAAAAGATTGAAGTTGTCAAGGATTTCATTTACTTGGTTCCACAATCAATGTCAAGAAAGCAGCAGTCAAGAAATCAAAAGATGAATTGCACTGGGCAAATCTGCTGCAAAAGACCTTTTTAAAGTGTTAAAAAGCAACAATGTCACTTTGAGGACTAAGGTGCGCCTGACCCAAGCCATGGTATTTTCAATCACCTCATATGCATGTCGCTATAAGTTGGAATTGACTCGACAGCAATGGGTTTGATTTTTTTGGTTCATATGCATGTGAAAGCTGGACAACGAACAAGGCAGATCGAAGAAGAATTGATGCCTTTGAATTATGGTGTTGGCAAAGAACATTTAATATACCACAGACTGTCAGAAGAACGAACACGTCTGTCTTGGAAGAAGTACAGCCAGAAAGCTCCTTAGATGTGAGGATGGTGAGACTTTGTCTCACATACTTTGGACATGTTATCAGGAGGGACCATTCTCTGAAGAAAAACATCATGCTTGGTAAAGTAGAGGGTTAGCAAAAAAAAAAAGGAAGACCCTCAAGGAGATGGATTGACACAGTGGCTGCAACAATGGGCTCAAAAGTAGCAATCATTGTGAGGATGGAGCAGGACCAGACAGTATTTTGTTCTGTTGCACATAGGGTCACTGTGAGTCGGAACTATAGCAAAATATACATATCAAAACATATGCCATATCAACAATTTCTACGTGTACAAGTCCGTAACTTGGATTGCATTCTTCAAGTTGTGTACCCATTCTTGCCTCCTTTTCCAAATCACTCCACCACCATTAACATAAACCTAGGCAAAAAACTCCTCCTTCCCTTCTCCCTGTCACCCCTGGTAACCACTAATAATCTTTGGTTTCTATATATTTGTTTATTTCATGTAAGTGAGATCATACAGTATTTGTCCTTTAGTGACTAACTTAATTTGCTCAGCATGATGTTTCCAAGGTTCGTCCATGTTGTGGCATTCATCAGGACTTCATTTCTCTTTACGGCTGAGGAGTATCCCATTGTGTGTACATATCATATTTTGTTGATCCCTTCATCTCCTTTTGTCTGTTGTGAATAGTGCTGCAGTGAACACTGGTGTTCAGGTTTTTTGTTTTTCTCTTAAGGTTGTTGGTAGGATAAGCACTGTGCTCAGAGCATCGTGTTGTTAAAAAATTTTTAGTTCTTCCCTCTTTCCTCTGTGACTTTGTAATTCAGGTTGACCTCATTTTTATGGTGTGATAGCTTCTACAAGTCCCTGGTTTAACAGTGCCACCTGACCATTCCTTATCCTGAACTATAAAATGAGCAGGCTTCCCAAGGGTCCCCAGGAACGTTCTGCTGGTACTTACTGAGTCCTAAAATATTTGGTTCTCTCTTCCCCAGCTTGGGATGCTCCACGGGAAAGATTAACTGGGAGCCACCACCATGACTATTTCTCATCACTGCATCCATCCCCTGAAGATGGGTGTGTGAATGAGGGCTTTCTTATTGCTTCACGCTATACAATTGGGCATACATTCCTTGGGAAATGTTTTTGTCCCAAGAAAAAATATAATCACACTTGATAATGGAGGGAAACTATTTACTTAAAAAGAGCACATAGGGAAAACTGAAATTTCTTTGACAAAGATATTCCCAGTTGTCTTTGTGTCAGTTCCAACTAATAGCAATCCCATGTGTGACAGATTAGAACTGTGCTCTGCAGGGATTTCAGTGGCTGATTTCTTGGAAGTAGCTCACCAGGCCTTTCTTCTCAGGCACCTCTGGGTGAACCCAAACTTCCAACTTTTTGGTGAGCAGCCAAATGCCTTAACTGTTTGTGCCATCCAGAAGCTCCATTTGACAAGATGTTAATAAAACTGAAAGGAAGTCACAAAAGACCTCAGATTGTTTTAATTTTTGGAAAATAGTTTAAATCAGGAAAGTCGGTAGTAGCTGGACTGAATTTGGTGATAGGGTTTGAAGTAAACTAAACTGATAGTTGATTTCCTCCTGTGAACGAGTGACTGGATAACACACATTTATCTTTGGTGTTGGTTTAGATCCATCCTTACTGGGAATTAATAGAAGTGGGTAGATTTTTTTTTAAATGAACAGGTTGATTTGCAATGAAGGAGGTAAGTCAGAAGGATGAATTTATATAGAATAGTAAAGAAGTAACTTGAGGAGAAAATAGAGTGAAAGAGTCTAGGAGTTTTTTTGTTTTTAATTTATGAATTTAGTTTATTGAGTTTGGCTTCAAAAATTAATTTCTCTCAACTTAGTTCTCAAGATAGAGCAGAATTCATTTCGTCTTTTAATTTAACGAACATTGTAAGAATTGGTAATTCTGCCCCATCCTCCGCCAGTGATACAGGGAGAGCTACGTGAAGAGGACACTGGAATTATTGAAGCAGGAAGGGACCTGAGCTGACTGAACACTATCGTCACCAGGAGAGCCTTCAAATGTCTGGCAAGGCTGCTGCAGGGAAGAGGGGGGATGAAGACCTGGGCCTGTAGAAATGATGAGCAGACTGGAGAATTCCTAGGTATTTGTGTGTATATGTGTGCGTGTGTGGTGGTGGGGGGCATCTCTAAGGGAGAAGGGTTACACATCACACTAATGTGGCATTAATGCTGTAATTCAGGATACTATTGTGGGATCATTCTCCTCATGCCAAACTGCATATTAAGATGCCCCAATAATATAGCGGTTAAGCACTCAGCTGCTAACTGAAACATTGCAGGTTCAAACCTACCCAGTGGCTCCAAGGGAGAAAGACTTGGTGATCTGCTCCTGTAAAGATTAAAACCCATTGCTTCCAGTCTATTCCAACCGATAGTGACCCTATAGGACAGAGTAGAACTGCCCCACAATGTTTCCAAAGCTGTAATCTTTATGGAAGCAAACTGCCACATCTTTCTCCCGTGAAGCGGCTGGTGGGTTTGAACCACCGACATCTGGGTTAGCGGCCGAATGCTTAACTATTGCACCACCAGGACTCCTTCCCCATAGATTACAGCCTAGAAAACCTTATGGGGCAGTTCTTCTCTGTAACATGGGTTCTATGAGTTGAAATTGACTCCACGGCATCTAACAACAATAATATAAAAAGTATAGATGCCTGGGTCCTGCCCCCTGGAGGTTATAATTGGGTCTGTCAGGGGTGGGGGCCAGAATTTCAGTGCTTGCAAAGCCCCGTGGGTAATTCTTATGTGCAAAGTGGACTAGAAACTATTTCGATACAGAGCAGTGGAAATTCACAGCAGGTGAGCAAGCTTAGAGCTGGGCTATAGGAAAGACCCCAAGAATGATATGGCCCTAGAGCTAGGCAAGATGTGAGCATGTGGAGATGAGAGGGAAGGCTTGTTGATCTGGTTAAAGACTCACTTTCTAGGTTTGGAAGTAGAGCTAGTTGGTTCTTTTTCTTCTAAACTAGTGGGTCTGTAGAGAGAACACAGACTGACAAGGTAAAAGTATGAGTGAATGAAGAGCTGACTGCTGCCTCCTCTCTGGGCCTGGTGGGGAAGAAAGGGAAGGATCCTGGTGGTGTTCCCACAGCCATGGGACCCCTAGGAAAGTGAGCTCTTCATCATCCAATCGAGAAAGGGGTGACACTTTCATCACTGGTTCTTGCCATCAGAGAAGTGGCAAAGAGACAGCCCCTAGGGTCCCCTCTTTTTATAATGAGGACATGAACGAGTCCTAACTGTTATCGAGAGGGGCCAGGTAGTATGCAGCTTGGCTTCCCAGGGACAAGTGAGCCACCTGTTCTTTATGGATATATAGCTAAAAGCTAGTTTACACTCTTATATTTCGAACGGAGCTTTGAAGACTAAATTCAAAATAATGCATCATAACCAGCCAGCTTCACTACTAAAATGAGCAGTCTGTTGGTTAAAGAAAAAAGATGGCATTTGCCTGGAGGACACTCAGACCCCAGGGAGGGGATCATCCTGGGATGTCTTATCAAGACTTCAGACAAATCCTTACCTCACACTGTATAAAAAAATTATCTCAAAATAGATCAGAGGCCTAAACATAAGGAATTCGTAGGAGAAAACATACAGGTAAACCTTCATGACCTTGGATTTGGCAATGGATTCTTAGATAGCACACCTAAAGCATGTGCAACAGCAACAAAAAAATAGATAAATGGGACTTCATTAATGTTAAAAACTTATGTTCACCAAAGGACTTTATTAAGAAAGTGAAAAGATGACCAACAGAATAAGAGAAAATACTTTCAAATCATGTCTCTGATAAAGGTCTAGTATCCAGAATATACAAAGAACTTTTACAACCCAATAACATGGTGACCCCATGTGTATCATAACAGAACTGTGCTCCATAGGGTTTTCAGTGGCTGATTTTTTGGAAGTAGATTGCCAGGCCTTTCTTTTACAGCACCGCTGGGTGGGTTCCAACCCACCTTTAGGTTAATAGTTGGGTGCAAACCGTTTGCACCACCCAGGGACCTATGCAGCACAGTAGCTGGTATATATATTAGATGCTCAATAAATGTCAATTCTCTCTCTCCTTTTTTATCTTTCCTCATGTCAGGTTGTTTGGCAGTCAAAGCTTCTATTCTTATTTAAACGAAACTTACTCTTTGGGAATGTCATGGATTGAATTATGTCCCCCCAAAAAATGTATGGATCAGTTTGGCTGGGCCATGATTCCCGGTATTGTGTGATTTTCTTATATGTTGTAAATCCTGCCGCTATGATGTTAATGAGGGAGGGTGGGTGGCAGTTGTGTTAGTGAGGCAGGACTCGATCAACAAGATCGGATTGTGTCCTGAGGCAATCTCTTGAGATATAAAAGACAGAAGTAAGCAGAGAGTTGGAGACCTCATACCACCAAGAAAGAAGCACCGGGAGCAGAGCGGGTCCTTTGGACCCGAGTTTCCTGCGCAGAGAAGCTCCTAGTCTGGGGGAAGACTGATGACAATGAAGACCTTCCTCCAGAGCCGATAGAGAGAGAAAGCCTTCTCCTGAAGCTGATGCCTTGAATTTGGACTTCTAGCCTACTAGACTGTGAGAAAAGAAATTTCTCTTTGTTAAAGCCATCCACTTGTGGTTCTGTTATAGCAGAACTAGATGACTAAGACAGGGCCCTAGATAGGTTAAGGGTCAATGATAGGAGTACAACCTGATTATCATAGAGACAGAATTCTGTGTTACTGGTGTGGTAGGCAGAATAATGGCTCCCCAAAAATGTCTATATCCTAAGCCTTGGAACCTGTGAATATTTTTGGTTACTTGGCAAAGAAGAATTAAGGTTGCAGGTAGAATGAAGTTTGCTCATCAGCTGACCTTTAAATAGGGAGATTATTCTGGATTATCTGGGTGGGCCAATGGAATCATAAGAATCCTTAAAAGTGGAAGAGGAAATCAGAAGAGGGCTCCAGAGAGATAGCAGTGTAACAAGAACTTGGTCCAATGTTGCTGGAGGAAGGGGATCATAACCCAAGGAATGAAGGTGGTCTTTAGAAGCTAGAAAAGGCAAGAAAATATTGTCCCTTAGAGCCTCCAGCAAGAATGCAGTCTTCCTGACATCTAGGTTTTTAGCTCGTTTTTTTTTTACTTCTAACCTACAGAACTGTATGATAATAAATTTGTGTTGTTTTAAGCCATTAAGTTTGTCACAGCAGCAATATGAAATTAATACAATTGGGATGCTGAAAGGGATTGTGAAAATGAAGTTGTCTAACACACTCATTATATAAATGAAGATCCTGGGATCCAGAGAGATGAAAGTGTCCTGTGTAGACATCTAGGAAGGCATAAGCCTACTCCAGGGAAGGATGTGGCTTAACTGGTCTGCCTCATCTGGCCGGACACTGGCTGCACCTGTCCATTGGGTCCGGTTGGTCCAGGAAAGTGTTGTTCTGACTGCATCCTGGGGGTTTCTTAACAAATGACAACTAAAGGAAGAGCTGCGTGTGAGTGAGCCCATTCTGTGGAATAACTGTGTGTATAGCTCATTAAGAGTTAAGCTAAGTGTAATTATCTTGAATAACTTCATTTGCTACACAGATGAGTCTGATGATAATGCCAAGAACTTCATTAGGGAACTGGGGACATGTTTAGCTGGGTGTGGCTATGGGAAATAGCACTCTCCTGGGCCCTTTTATTTCTCCTCTCTTTAACCATCCTGGTTCTGATTCATTCACGCGTTCCCTTTTACTTCTCCCCCATTCCCACATGTCACGGTGGTCTGCTTCAGAATGGGCACTTCCTTGTATCTGAGTTTCAGAACCAGTTTTCATTCTTTTTATACGCAACAGTTCAAACTTCATTTCATTCACAAAGTCTTTACCAGCTATAGTTTTTATAACTAGCCATTTTGTTCCCAATATGCTCCTTGTAGATCTGTGTAGGTTTGGCATTTACAGCTCGAGAAATAGCTGAAAACCTGTCCACACACTGTGCCGAAGTCTTTACCCAGGGTCACTGCTTCCTAAGTTGTTCTAGGAGCTGCTGACCCTGGTTTCATTCACCTAGGTTCCTGTTGTGTAACAAACAGTTCAATAGCCACCCTGTGTGTCCTACAAAAGGACGTGCTTAAACTTTTGCAGAAAATTGATTTCTAAGGCTCCTTTAAGTTCTGAAATGCCTCATTTTATTTAACAGCTATCCTGCAATCTCCCTCAACACCTGCCTTCTTACAAAGAACACGACGTTGGACTGCAGTGTTGAGGTAAAGCGGGGAGTTTCAGACTTCCCAGGGCCATGGATGCAGCACCTGCTTGTGTGTGCTAAAACTCCCTGCCTGAGAATTGTTTTGATGGTGACTTTATGAAAACGCTACTGCTTCTTAATGTTTTCACAATCATGGGATTCAAGCAATAAAAAAATTTTCTCAGAGAATGTCATAATGCCTTCTGCCAAAAAGAGCCCAAATAGTTTAAAAAAAAAAAAAAAGGCATAAGGAGCAAAAGGAAGTGAAGCAATTTAATCAGATGTCAGAGGAATGAAGAATTTTCATTATGTATGGTTTTAATAAGAAAAACTATATACTATTAGAATATGAATTTAAAAAGAGCCAAGCTGAGAAACCTAGTTTTCTACTCACTCCCCTTTCTTAAAAAAAAAAAAAAAAAATTAAGTGCTTGTATCAATATTACATAGTTTTAATTTAAATTGCTTTTTGTTCTGAAGATGTTAAATATTTCCTCTGCCAGTCTTTCACTTTTGTCCCTACATTCCTCCTTGGAAGCACAGGTACTTATAGATTTTTCTTCAATGGCTAGATGTATGGGAAAGAGAGAGAGGAAGAGAGAGAGGGAGAGGAGAGAAGAGAGATTTACATTTCTTTCTTTTATTGATGATATTGGTGTACTTATTTATTCAAAACATATTTATTGAGTGCCTATGATGACTAATAGCCCTGGTGGTGAAGTAGTTAAGAGCTCAGGCTGCTAACCAAAAAGTCAGCAGTTTGAATCCACCCGCCGCTCCTTGGAAACCCCATGGGACTGTTCTGCTCTGTCCTACAGGGTTGCTATGAGTTGGAATCGACTCAACGGCAATGGGTTTGGTTTTTGTTTTTTTTCATGATGACTCAAGTGCACCTGACCCAAGCCGTGGTCTTTTAATAGTCTCATATGCTTGCAAAAACTGGACATTGAAAAATTAAGACAGAAGAAGAATTGATGCATTTGGACTGTGGTGTTAACAAAGAATATTAAATATAGTGTGGACTGTTAGAAGAATGAATAAATCAGTCTTAGAAGACATGTTACCAGAATGCTGCTTAGAAGTGAGGATGGTGAAACTTTGCCATCACTTTTTGACAATATTCACAAAAGATGAATTTCTAGAAAAGGACATGTTTGGCAAAGCAGAGCATCAGCGAAAATGAGGGAAACGCTCCATGAGATGGATTAACCCAATAGCCCCAGCAATGGTCTCAAACATGCCCACGATCATGAAGACGGCACAGGACTGGGCAACGCTGGTTCTATAATCTATACGTTGGAGCTGACTCGACACCAGCTAACAGCAACACTATGGGCTAGGCATTGTCCTGTCTTAGTCACTGGTTCTCAGCCTTTGGTTCCGTTACAAGTATCTGGATTTTTAAAATGGAAATGCAATCATTCTGTCTTGTACTTTGGAAGAAGTCATAAATTAATTATATGAAACAGTTTACATGCCTTCCTTTGGTTCTCATAAGGCTGCTCAGAGACAAAGAGGCTGGTCCTTGGCATAGAGCTCTCATGACACATGACTGCTAATTGCTATGTGGTGACGTAGATGGGAGAAGAAATTTCGAGAAGTGAGGAGGCTGGAATGAGGCTAGTTAGCTTGGCTTGGTTGCCAGATGACCACCAAGTTTTCAAGATGGTAGTTGGAAAATAAACTTCTGCATCTTCCCTTACCATTCTGTTATCATAACATGGCCATTTATTGCAAAACTTTAAATTATTTTCCCAAATGCTAATAGCATGTTGTTGTCATGTGCCGTTGAGTCAATGCCGACTCCTAGTAACCCTACATGACAGAGTTGAACTGCCCATACAGTTTCCAAGGCTGTAATCTTTACAGGAGCAGATCACCAGGTCTTTTCTCCCACAGAGCTGATGGGTGGGTTTGAACCACTGACCTTTTGGTTAGCAGCCAAGTGCTTAACCATTGTGCCACCAGAGCTCCTTGCTAATAGCGGACGTATGAATATTTTTGCCAGCCAAGAATCTTATGGAACATATTGAAACAAATATAATCCAGATCTATAGTTCATCATGGTTTTGCTCTTTATCATTGTAGTGATGCTGTTGTGCACGGTCCATACTCCCTGGAATCCCTTTACCATTTTCTTGCTTTCACTCTCAACAGCTGGCACCTGCATCCCTTTGTCAGAGGATGGCCCTAAGGCTGCAGGAACCTGCTCTGCCTGTGCTTATAGAAAGTGGGAAGTGCTGGGGGAATTTATGTATACCCTGGGGATGGCCCTTAACCAGTGAACGATGAGTGTGGGTGTCTAAATACTCCAGCTGCCTTGCCTCCTGATGGGAACAACTTTGAGATATGACCTCAGAGCTCCTCTGTGTCCAGAGCTCCTTTGCAGGATTGAACCAAAGCTACCTTCTGGGACTTAGCTCTACATTGCATCCTTGCTTGGCCTCTTTCCCCTCCAGGTCTCATTTTCTCACTCTCACACTGGTTTTTCCAGGGACTCCTTCTTAAATAAATGGTTTTTACCTAAATCTTTGTGTCGGGGCCGATTTCTGGGAAACCTAACTTAAGATAATCATTCATCTACAAGACTGTAAGTTCCTTGGGGACAAGAATCAGGTCTGTTTTTGTTAACGCTGTTTTTAAATATAATAGGAATAGTTGTTTTGTTATCTGTGTCTGATCATCCCAGTAAATGAAGACTTTAGGGGTCAGTTTCTGCGGCTTTCTGTTTCTGCTTATTCTCGGTCATGGTCTCAGGTTACTTTGTATGCTTGGTTATTTTTTACTATATGCTTGTCATTGCCCTTGAAAAATTCTCTGTTGAGATGCTTCAAGGTCTAAGTTGAATGTGCCTTTATCCAAAGAGTGTTTATGCTTTCTTCTGCTATGCCTGTGGTGCACTGTCCATCTGTAACCACTTTAAATTAAATTCACATGTCAATTTAGACTACCTTAGTGATGCAATTTGGGCTGTTAATTCTGTGTCAGGGCTGATGTTAGTTTATTACTTCTCAGGAATGGGTTTGATTTCTATACCTTTCTCCCTCCCCTCCCTGCTCAGCATCATGACAACTCTCCCTACAGTGCCATGCTGGGGGCAAGGAGTCCAATTTACTTAGGGCTCACTCTTACTCTAAGATTGTGGCTTTTCCTCATCATGGTACAATGTAAGGTGTGGATGGGTCCTATCAGACTCCATATTTTAGATGGCCCTGAAGCTTTCACTTCTGTCTCTTGGTCCTTGGCCCAGGAGGCCATCAAAAGAATAGTTTGGTTACCCAGCAAGGGCAACAAACGGCTAGCAGGGCTAGGTTATCTCTCAACGGGCCCTAGTTTTCTTTTCAATTTTGACCTGTTAATTCTGAGATGAAGAAGTCTAAAGCTGAGTGTGAGAGTGTTTGTGTGAGGGAGCTAGGGCACTGTTGTTAGGAAGAAAAAAGGGAGAATATTAGATACTTGTGTTTTTGTCTTGCTGTGGTGGCTCGTGTGTTGCTGTGATGCTGGAAGCTATGCTGCCAGCGTTTCAAATACCAGCAGCGTCACTCATAGTGGGCAGGTTTCGGCAGAGGTTCCAGACTACGACAGACTAGGAAAAAAGACCTGGAGACCTACTTGCAGGAAAAAAAAAAAAAAAAATTAGCCAGTGAAAAATCTTATGGATAGCCGTGGAACTGGTACAGGATGGGGCTATGAGTTGGAACAGACTCAATGACACCTAACAACAATAACAACATTAGGTATAATAATGGCTAAAATGAGACTCAAAGGATGAGTAGGAACATTCTAGGTGAACAAAGGGAAAAGCACTCTAGTAAAAGGAAGCAGCTCAAGCCAAGTTGTAGAGGTGGGAGAGAGCATCCACATTTGAGCAATTGCACAGAGTTGGTGGTAAGGCCAGATCATAAGAATGCATGGAACGGGGGTGAAGCTGGTGGGCAGGCATGGGCCAGATAATGAAAGACTTTTTTTATGCTCCACTAGAGAGTATGGTCTTTATTCTGAGGATAGTTAGAAGCAAGTCAAGAGTTTAAGCAGTGGGAGAGGAGTAACATGACCACAATTATGCTATGTTCTAGAAACAGCATCTTTGAAGGAGAATTTAGATACACTGGAAAGGAGTGGAAAGGAGAGACTAAAGACAAGTGTCATAATTAAGAGACTATTTTTGCAGTAGACAGTATGGGAAATGACAAGGGCCTGAATTAAGGCAGTGGCAGTGGTCTTGGAGGAAAGATGATATAGTCTAGGCAGGAACCGGACTTGTGGATTGTCTTAGTCATCTAGTGCTGCTCTAACAGAAATACCACAAGCAGATGGCTTTAACAAAGAGAAATCTATTTTCTTACAGTTGAGTAGGCTACAAGTCCAAATTCAGGGCATCAGCTTCAGGAGAATTCTTTCTCTCTCTGTCGGCTCTGGAGGAAGGTCCATGTCATCAGTCTTCCCTTGGTCTGGGAGCGTCTCAGTGCAGGAACCTCAGTTTCAAAGGATGCGCTCTGCTCCCAGCACTGCTTTCTTAGTGGTATGAGGTTCCCATGTGTCTCTGTTCACTTCTCTCTTTTATATCTCAAAAGAGGTTGGATTAAGACACTATCCAATCTTGTATACCTCATCAGTATAACCTCATCATGATAGAGTTTACAACACATAAGGAAATCACATCAGATTACACAATCATACAATACTGGGAATCATGACCCAGCCAAGTTGACAAATATTTTTGGGGGGCACAATTCAATCCATGACAGGGATTAATTGAATTGTGGGGTTGAGGGTGGTTATCATATTTCTAGCTTGGGGTCCTGAGTGAAGAAAGGTACCATTCAGAAAAGAAGAGGGAACATGTTTTCGGGCAATGGGGTAGATGCTGAGTTTAGTTTGAACGTGTTGAATTCTAGATGCCTTTGGAATATTGGAAAGGAGATATTTGGTTATCAGTTAGATGTCTGGAATTCAGAGGAAAGATCTGGGCTGGAGATAAAGAGTCATCACTTAGAGCAGGCAATTAAAGCCATGAGTGTAGATATGTCAATCCAAGAAAACATACAAAATGAAAAGGAAGAGGGCTGAAGATGGAACCTTGAGTAATAAGAATATCAAAGAGATGGGTAGAGGAAGAGGAGCCAGTACAGGAGCCAGAGAAGGGGCAGTCAGGAAGGTAGGAGGAGACTAGGAGGTAATGCTATACAGAAACATTGTAAGAGTGAGACAGAACCAACAGGCTCAAATGCAACAGAAAGGCCCAATCGGCAAAGACTTCAAAGTATCATCAAATGGGCAATTAGGTGGTTATTGCTGACTTGAATGAGACCAGTTTCAGGATGAAGTGGTTGGACAGAAGCCAGTCTGGAATAGATTGGGGAGAGAGTGGGAAATGAAGAAATGGAGTCATCTTTTATAGACTACTCTTTATTTGACTACAAAAGAAAGAAATAAGATAGTAACTGGAGGAGGTCCCAGGAAGAAGCCCATCTGCAGAAGGAGAAAGTGAGGTCAGTGGCTAGGGAGAGGAGAATCTAGAAGCATGGAGAGAGTCCAGTTGGCATTGCTGGGGTTCTTGTATCTGATAATGTCTGAGGCTGGTTCCACTTTTATCTTCCTAGTCGTGTGAACAAAAAAACTCCCCCGCCAACCCTTTATTGGTGAAGTAGAGAGAGTCATCGAAAAGGAGGGAGACCCTCAACGAGATGATTGACACAATGCCTACAACCATGGGCTCAAACATAGCAATGATTGAGAGGATGGCGCAGGACCAGGCGATGGTATTTTTGATCTCCTCATATGCATGCGAAAGTTGGACAATGAATAAGGAAGACCAAAGAAGAATTCGTGCATTTGAATTATGGTGCTGGTGAAAAATATTGACTATACCATGGGCTGCCATAAGAACGAACACATCTGTCTTGGAAGAAGTACAGCCAGAATGCTCCTTAGAAGAGAGGATGGCGAGACTTTGTCTCATGTACTTTGGATATGTTAGCAGGAGGGACCAGTCCCTGGAAAAAACATCATGCTAAGTAAAGTAGAGGGTCAGAGAAAAAGAGGAAGACCCTCAACGAGATAGATTGACACAGTGGCTGCAATGATGGGCTCAAACATAGCAACAATTGTGAGGATGGCACAGGATTGGGCAGCGTTTCGTTTTGTTGTACACAGGGTCGCTATAAGCTGGAATGGACTCGACAGCACCTAACAACAGTAACAACAACAACCACCTTTTTGTTATTACAGTGAAACCTGTGAGAGCTGGAACTTGATGGGACTGCATGGTTTTTCCGCTTCTCGAAAGTCTTCTGCCTTTGACAGGGTGTAGTCTTACCACTTTTCTATCACTCTCTGTTAGTGGAAAATATTTGCATTTTTCTTCTCTATTTCCATCTTACACAGGTTCTGGCTTTTGCAGGCTTTAATGTATTATAATTATTATTGCTGTTGTTGTTGTTTGCTTAAGCAAGTTTAGATTTCTGTCACAGGGTGTTTGTAAACAGGGTCAGTGGAAGGCTTCAAGAGGCGTGGGCTCTGCTCTGATCTAGGACCCCCAAATTCAAAGCTTTGCTTTGCTTGGCTGCACGCATCCACTGCAACAGCACAGCCCAAAACGGCAGGGGAAGGCTGCAAGTGACACGGAGAAGAATGAAGCACCATTATGATCTGCAGGCATTTTATAGATAATTATAGAGCTACAATGTAGCTGTCAGGATCTTGGCTTGTAAGAGAATTGCATTGTTTTGATAAATCCTTGACTCTGCAGAGTTGTGGCACATTTATATTGCCTGCACAGAACACCATCCTGTTACCTCCTGGATTACAGGGTGTTATTGAATGAGAGCTGGAGATTTCAAATTTAAGATTTGACTTCTGTGAAGTTGTCTTCCGCCGATTCACTGAAATACCAAACTCTTA
Organism: Trichechus manatus latirostris; assembly: GCF_000243295.1. Classification (NCBI taxonomy): domain Eukaryota; kingdom Metazoa; phylum Chordata; class Mammalia; order Sirenia; family Trichechidae; genus Trichechus; species Trichechus manatus. Next base: position 4,452,246 of record NW_004444122.1, on the reverse strand, counting down.
GTTCCAGATTTGGTGCTATTAACCCTTGAAGGGAGGAGACTGTTTGGCCTTATCCCCTCTCCCTTTCCCATGTCTTTTAGTTTCCAAGAGAAGAGGAAATGGAGCATTTATTGAAAGCCTAAAATGTGCTAAGTGCCCTACTACGTGCGCTAACATAGGCCGTCTCATTTAATTGTCATAACATGTTTGCAATATAGGCATTTTGAGCCCATTTTTTTCAGATGAGGAAGTGGAGTCTCAGAGAAATTAGTAACTTGTAAACTAGGGAGCTTGAATTTAGATGCTGCTCAGTCTCCCTTTGTCCCCCCACTGGACCTTGCCCAGCAGCTTTTATAAGTCAAGGTCTGTGCAAGATCTAGAAAAGGCTACATCATAAATGCAAAATATTTCTTGTGCATGAAAAACAATCTCCTGCTGAACAATCTGGTTTCATTTGAAATAGAGGAGGTTCCAGGCATTACGTATTCCAGGGCCAAATTTTGTGATACCCATTGCAAGTTCTGTAGAAATTCAGAAAAAGGAGAGATCCCTGTGGGTTACTGTACTCAAAATGACTTCTGGAAGAAGTGACTTGAACTTGGCTTTGGTGGATGGAGAGTTTGAGAAGGTAAATAGGACATTATGTAGCAGAAGTACCATAGAGGCAAATCCAGAGATGAAGTCTAGTCAAAGATTCCTGCAAGATGTTTAATAAATTGGCTGGACCACAGTAAAGAATAGACTGGGACTGGGATTTGATTAATTAAGTCAATCTAGATTAGCTTAAACCCCATATGGTAGGCAATAGGGAGCTATTGCAGAACTTAAGCAGGGAGCATTTTCTATCCATCCATCCATCCATCCATCCATCCATCCATCCATCCATCCATCCAGCCAGCCAGCCAGCCAGCCAGTCAGCCAGCCATCCATCCGTCCATCCATCCATCCAGTCATCCATCCATCCATCCATCCATCCATCCATCCATCCATCCATCCAACCATCCATCCATCAATCCATCCATCCATCCAACAAACACTCAATGAGTATTGTTTATGAGCCTATTTGGATGATAGAGATAAAACATAGGCACAAATAGCTGAAATTCTTTAAAGAACATGAACAAGAAAACAAATTCTGAAGAAAAGAGCAAGAATTTTCTTATCTGCCTGTTGAAATTTACAACCTATCCCTTAGGGTCTACATCAGATGCAACCTCTACCCCCAGGCTCCCTGAATGGCTCTGGGTTCTTATCCTTCAGTTGTAGTTATTTTTGGACACATCCCATCTTCTCAGCTAGGCTATCAGATCAGAGAAATCAGTGGACATGTCTTGTTCACCTTGTGAGTGTGCACAATTTATAAATCTATATATCCAATAAATAATTTTTGAGTATCTATCAAGGGGTCCTGGTTGTGCATTGGTAAAGCTCTTGGCTGCTAACTGAAAAGCCGGTGGTTTGAACCCACCAGCCGCTCCACGGGAGAGAGCTGTGGCAGTCTGCTTTCATAAAGATTTACAGGCTGGGAAACCCTATGAGGCAATTCTACTCTGTCCTATAGGGTCGCTATGAGTCGAAATCAACTCAGCAGCAATGGGTTTTTATTATGTGTCAGGCACTGTGCTAGGTGTCGGGCATGCATACATTTTTATTGGATTGAAGCGATGTAAAGAGATAGGGCCAGATGTCTTGAAGGTCCGTTCTTACTGTAGCCTGCCATGAATTTATGAAGAAACTGTTGGGCAAAGGAGAGATATGCCTAGGTTTAGAGCAAGCATTGAGGATGCGTGGCAGTACTGGGGATCTAGATGATATTTGGAGGGAGTGCTGGGGATGAGGTGGGTGTGAACAGTGGCACAACACTAAAATGTGCAGGGGAGCATTGTTCGGAGGAATCCTCAGGCCACACTTGGAGGCCCCAACACTTGGGTCTGTTGAAGACATGGACCGTTTCGCCCTCTCACTGTGCTCCAGTCTCCCCATTTGTGAATGTGTCCAACCTGGCCCCTTCCATGCTGTGAGCCAGATTGTCTCAGTGTGGTAACTGCACACTGGAGATGAGTTAATCACTTAGTCCCATCAAGGCTGTGGCGTAGCACTTGATTCCTTGCAGTGCTGTGTTGGTTTTGAACGTACTCATGGCATTCCCCAACATGTCTAGGCTTTGAATTTATTCCTAGCTTCTTGTTGTTGTTAGTTGCTGTCCAGTCAACTCCGACTCATGGCGTCCTTACGTGTAACAGGATGAAACGCTGCCCGCTCCTGCTCCATCTTCACGATCGTTGGTATGCCCAAGTTCATTGTTGCGGCCACTGTGTATTTTGGGTGCCTTCCAACCTGGAGAAGGAGCCCTGGTGGTGCAGTGATTAAAGCAATTGACTGTTAACTAAAATGTTGGCAGTGAAATTCCAAGCAGCTCACGGGAGAAAGAGGTGGCAGTCTGCTTCCGCAGAGATTTACCGTCTTGGAATCCCTGTGGGGTTGCTATGAGTCAGAGTAATCTTGACGGCAGTGGGTTTGGGTTTGGTTCCAACCTGGGGGGCTCATCTTCCAGCACTATATCAGACAATGTTGTGTTGTGATTCATTTTTGGAAGTAGATAATCAGGCCTTTCTTCCTAGTCTGTCTTAGTCTGGAAGCTTCCCGGAAACCTGTCCACCATGGGTGACCCTGCTGATATTTGAAATACCTGTGGCATAGCTGCCAGCATTGTAGCAACACTCAAGCCACCACAGTACAACCAACTGACAGACCAGTGGCGGATTCCTAACTTAGACACTGAAAGGTTCTTGTTTAATGGCTGAAAAATACCACAAACACCTCTGCAGAGGCAACACCGGTACAACAGGACAAAAGTGCATCTCTCAGAGGCATCTTTCTCATTGTGTAATGCCTGATCTCGGTTATTTTATTCATTTAAGTTTAGCTATTGAGATAATAATGGAAAGAGCCAGGCTTCCCAATCACTAACAGTCAAAGTTGCAAATCCTGAAATCAACATTACGGGATTGGTATTTGCTAGGATGCATGCGCCGAACGTATTATAGGAATGCAATCATTTCAAAACAAGTCAGGAAATTTATACGACCCAGAATGTTACTTCTTATATTTGCATCAGCCATCATGCTTTATTTGAAAATAAGCACATTGAACTGGAGAGCGCATGCTCACTATTTGAATGCCAGACCAGTTTCATGCATTATTCTTAAAAGTTGCTAATCCTTTAGATGTCACACTAACGTATTTACCTAAGTGCATTTCTGCTGAATGAATATATTCATGACTATAACTCAGGCTGCATTAAAAAGCCCCTTTATCTGACAATGCACCTGTCCCTGAGTGTCCTCAATTTGCTTAATTGAAGATATTTTTCTGAGGTCACTTGTTTTTCTTTTGGGGGCTAAAGTTCCTGCACCATTTTCCTTTTTACTCACGTCTGCAGAGGTTCTCAGAATGCCTGCAAATGAACACTACATGCTCTGTTTTAAAGTCTTAGGTGATTTTCCCCATGGGGCATATACATTTACTTCTTAGGTCTTGTAATTCACTTGAAAATGCACATTTACTCACACTAATAAAATTTTCTTCCAGCTCTATATTTTCCTGCATTACATCATCTCATTAAGCACTAGACTCCCTCAAGCCTGGATTTCCCCCAAAGATTGTGGGAGATTTGTGACTAGCTCCATGAAGTGAGCTCTTATTCTGTGATGGTCTAAAAATAGTTGTACCAAACCACAAAAACCTTTTTGCAAGTGGCTTAGATCAATGCCTTTCTTTTGTGTTCGGGATCTATGAGATGATGGGACAAGAAGGAGCCTCAGAGATCATCTGGGCAAGACTTGTGGTTTACAGATGAGAAAATTGAGTCTCTGAGAAGTAAGGTGATTTACTCATGGTCTAAGGAGCCCTGGTGATGCAGTGGTTAAGCCCTCAACTGCTAACTGAAAGGTCAATGGTTCAAACCCACCAGCCACTCCATGGGAGAAAGATGTGGCGGCCTGCTTCCATAAAGATTACAGCCTTGGAAACACTATGGGGAGTTCTATTCTGTCCTATAGGTTTGCTATGAGTCAGAATTGACTTGACGGCAATGGATTTGGTGTTTTTTGGTGTTCAGGGTCTGCAGTGAGTCCTTGGTAGTTCCAGCATTGTACCTTACATCTCTGGATTCTTCACTGTGAGGAGGAAATGTTCAACTTGCTTGCTTGGAAGATAGAGAAGCACGAGGTGTAGAGTTTTACAGACCTTGATTAAAATCCCAGTTTGATCACTTAGTAGCTGTGCTGACCTTGGGAAACCTCAGCACCTCTCAGTTTCCTCATCTCTAAGATAAATATAATAGTAGTAGATTCCTCATAGAGTTGTTAGGACAAGTAAATGACATAATCTAAAAAAATTATTAATGTAATGCCTGGCATGTAGTAACTGCTCAATGGTTGGTAGGTATCATTCTTATGATTTTTAATGACTATCCTTTTTTTATTGCATTTCTGAGTGGTGCAAATAGTTAAGCACTGGACTACTCACTGAAAGACTGGTGGTTCAAACCCACCCAGAAGTGCGTCAGAAATAAGGCCTGTCCATCTGCTTCTGAAAGGTCACAGCCTTGAAAATCCTGTGAAGCAGTTCTACTCTGCACACATGAGGTCACCATGAGTCGGAATCAACTCAATGACAACTAACAACATACTTCTTTACATGTATATGTTACTTGGCTGAAGCAATCAGGAGGTAAAGTGATTGCTTTCCATAAAGAATTGCTTGAGGAAGAAATATTGGTGGAGGGGAGAAATTAACAGCAGTTTTTGCTGTCATCCTGATATTTTGAATAGACAGTAGGCACACTCTAAGTCGAGTCACGTTCAAAATATCTGGTCCTGCAATTAGGGAAGATTGCCACGAGGTGGCAGTGGTTTCTCAGGCATGGTTGTTAACTTTTAGCCACCAAACTGGTGATAAATGGAGAGCAAAATGAAATATGTTCCCATTCATATCCATTTTAAAGTGGATCTCGTCATCCCCGCTATATACACACATGATCAGTATAATTGAACTTTGAAGTTTGAAATCCTTTTTCCATTTTCTAGATGTATCAACTTGGGCAAACCCAGTGTAATCAACACTCAGCTCAAGAAATAGAACATTACCAGCACCCCAGATGCCTTCCTTGTGTCTTTGCCAAGACATTATACTCCAGAACGTACAAATTTGTTTGCATATGTTTGAACTTATTATAAATGGAATCATACAGTGTATACTCTTAGCCGTCTGTCTTCTTTTGCTTAATGTTATGCTTTTGAGACTTATCCATGTTGCTTTGTGGAGCAGTAGCTTGCGCATTTTTCAGTGGAGAGTAGTATTCCATTCTACAACCACACCACTATTTATTTATCCAATCTGCTATGGATGAACATTTGAGTTGTTTCCATTTTTTGGCCATCAAAAATAATGGTAGTAAGGATATTCTTACAAAGTCTTTTGGTGTGCATACATATGCAATTCTCTTGGGTACATTAGGAATAGGAGTCATAGGATAGACATGTACAGCTTTAGAACACACTGACAGTTTTCTGAAGTGGTTTTATCAGTTTATACTTTTATCAGCCGTCTATGACAGTTCCAATTATCCAGTACCATTGTTGATATTGGTATCTTTATGTTTATAGAAACATTTTTAGCTGTTCTGGCAGGTGTGTGGTGATCTCTCATTGTATTTTAACCATGTATTTTCCTGATGACTAATAATGTTGAGAAGCTTTTCATATGTTTATGGCCATTTGAATATTCTTGTTTGTGACGTTCTTGTTCAAGACGGTTTCCTAGGATTGAACAGAAACCTGTTGTTTGTTTTTTTTTAAAAACTGATATGTAAAGGTTCTTCATATATTCCTGATAAAAAGCCCCTTCTCCCACTCAATGGCCTGCTTTTCACTCTCTTAATGATGTCTCTTGATAATTAGAAATTCTTACTTTAATGAAGTTCAATTTGTAAATCTTCCTCTATGTGTGTGCTTTTTATGTCTTTTTAAAGAAATATTAACCTACCCCACGATCATGAAGACCGTGTGTTGTCCTATGTGATTGCCTAGAAGCTTTATAGTTTCACCTATCACATTTGCAATTATACATTTGGAATTCCATGTGGGATTGATTTTTTTTTTATGGTAAGAGATAGAAACTCACATATATTTATTTTTCTGGATATCAAATTGACTCAACATCATTTTTTGAAAAGATATCCTTTCCCCACTGTACTACAATATTGCCTTTGACATAATTCATGTAAATATATGTATATATGAATATTTCTATATTCTCAATTCAGTTCCATTAATTCTTTTTTCTATCCTTGTATCACTTCCTCACAGTCTTATTTATAAACTAGAAATCTTAACATCTGGAAGTGTAAGTCATCTTAACTTGGTCTTTGTCTTCAAGGTTGTTTTTGTATATTCTTGGTCCTTTTGCATTTCCATATAAATTTGGGAATCAGTTTGTCAATTTTTTACAAATTTCTCCAAAAGATCTGTGAGGTTTGGTTAAAATTACATTGAATCTATAGATCAATTAAGGGTGAACTGACATCCTTAAAATATTGAGTCTTCAAATCCATGGACATGGTATATCCCCTCTAATCTCTAATTATTTAGGTCTTTAAAAATTCCTCTCAGTAACATTTTATAGTTTTCTGTATACAAGTCTTTCACTTTTTATCTGCAGATTCCTACTCTGTCTTCTTTATACTCAAGGGACAAGTTTTACTCTCAGTTCTACCAGACACTTCTAATGACTTCGGGGGGAAAGTGTAGGTTTGAGCTTGGCGTAATGTATTTAAATCACCACACTAGTTTCTGGGTTATGATGGCAGGAAACTAATTTACCTTCCCTCGTATTCCCATTGATGTAATTATGAAAATATAGAAGGTGACTCAGATTTTCGACTGAATTAGAAACCAGAAATATTAATAACTTACTAGAAGCTAGAAGGAGTTTCTACTTCACAGAACTCAGTAGAAGCCCCAAGGAACAAAGTAAGGCAATAAAGACGGGGAAAGAAAAAAACCCCAACAACAAACCAAACCCGTTGCCGTCCAGTTGATTCCAACTCATAAAAAGTCATAGGAAATTCTTTCCCCATTATAGAGCTTCATCTGTCTCCCTCTCCCCTCTCCCTACTCCCTTTGCTCATGGTCTATAATTCTCAACAATGCAAATGGAGAAATTAAGCTTTGGCAACTAGAAAAATTGGGAGATTAGTGCAAATTGGAGACTAAGTTTTTCATTCACTACTTTTGGCTAGGCAATAAACACACACAGCTTCAGGCTGGAAAGATGACCAGCTAGATACTTCCTTAAGTTAACTAAATTGCCAATCACAGGAGCATTGACTAGGAATGGGCAGAGATGTCTGGTTCAACAGGAGGCAGCTAGCCCGGGATGGGGACCAAAGCAAAACCACACATGCTTTTTATGAGCAAATATCGAGACTGAGATCTCTCCCTGATCAAAGGGTTGAACATGGAAGAGAGAGAACACGGAGCTTAAGAGGCGGGGGAGCAGGGTACACTGGAAAAAAAATTATTATAGGATAAAGCAGAAAATTTTAGAAAATATCTAACTTGAGCTCAATAAAATTCCGGAGGCCAAGGATGAGATGAAAACACAATAGACAGATGAAACGGGAGATTATTGTGATAAGAAAAGCTTTTAAGAAAAGAAAAAATGAAATGACTTTTTAATGGTTGATAATAGATCTGGAAGCAAAATTTTACAGATGTTTTCGGTAGTTCAAGATTCATTTTTTAAATGTGTATTTAATCTTTTTTAATTAAAAGAAAATTATAAATTAGATTCCCAAACCTACTGTTAAAACTGTTCCATATGTTAATAAATCTGATTCTTTAAAAAAAAAATTTGGCCTTCATTGCCAATTAAATTGTAAAGTTTAAGCTTTTTAAGGTTACAGGTGTATAGAGTGATTAGGTACACAGCTTTAAGGAAGATTAGAATGGGTCTGATCAACAAAATATAGCATTTCGTGTTGAAAATGTAATCACAGAATCAAAATCAACATTAGAAGTAGTAAGGAAGCAAATTAATGCTGCAGAGAATTTAATCAGAATGCAGAGCTGTGGTTTTCAAACTGAACACCCTAGAGCCAAATAGAAGTGTCTCAGAGGCTGGTGTAGGGGATGAAAGCAGTTCCAGGGAGTGGGGCCAAATGCTCCTTAAACCGATTACTATCAAGTAAGAGATAGAAATTCACATACATTTATTTTTCTGGATATCAGATTGACTCAGTACCATTTTGACCTCAACTCATGACAATCCCATGTGTGTCAGAGCAGAACTGTGCTCCACAGGGTTTTCAATGACTGATTTTTCAGAATTAGATAGCCTGGCCTTTCTTCCGAGGTGCCTCTGGGTGGATTCCAACCGCCAACCTTTTGGTTTGCAGCTGGGCGCAACAACTGTCTGCACCTCCCAGGGACCCCTTAGCCCCACTTCAATCAAAGCAGCTTATTTTGATCATTTTCATAAAATTTTAAAATTCTTGTAATTTGTGTATCTGAAATTTTGTCTGAAAATTGTTTCTGTGGCTAAACCCATTTGAAAGCTTTCTGATGTTGAATTAAACTGAGAAAAGCTTACAAAACTCTGAGGGAAATTACAAAGAAATAAAAATAATTGTATTATTTCTAGAGAAATAAAAGAGCCCCGGTGGGTGCAATGATTAATCCTCAACTGCTATCTGAAAGGGTTGGCTGTTTGAAACTACCCAGTGGCTCCTTGGGAGAAAAGACCTGGTGATCTGCTCCTGTAAAGATTACAGCCTAAGAAATCCTATGGGGCAGTTCTACTCTGTCACGTGGGGTCGCTGGGAGTCAGAATCCACTTGACGGCACCTAACAACACCAGTAACAAGAAAATAAATCTTAACATCTCAAAATACGGATTAATTTTAAAGAAAAAAATCTATAAAAGTTTACTTTGAAGCAGAAAATCTTAAAAAATAGAATAACTATGGGCACGGATTTGCAAAAGATGCCAAAATTTATATTTAAAAAAGGATGTGGGAGCCCAGATGTGTGTTTTTTTTGGTAGGTTTCTTTCAAATGTAAAGAAATAGAGCAAGAAAATACATGGAAAGTTTCCGTATTTATTTATAAGTAACCTTGGTAACAACATTGACAAAGATATTGTCCTTCCACACACAAAAGATTATTGTCCAATTTGAGTTATAAAAATAAGCAAGCAATCTTGAATATAACACTAGGAAATTGAGTTCAGCATTTTATTAAATGAAGATGAATTCATGACTAAATTAACAACATTCCCGGAATGCAACCTTAATTTGATGTCAGAAATATTTTACTATAAATGTATATCCATAAGTCAAAAGAAAAATTTTAATAGTAGTAAAAATGATATTTGTTAAAACTTCAGTTACTGATTGTCATGGTTAGAATTTTGTCCCCCAAAAAATGTGTGTATCAGTTTGGCTGGGCCATGATTCCTGGTACTGTGTGATTTTCCTATATGTTGTAAATCCTGCCTCTATGATGTTAATGAGGGAGGATGGGTGGCAGTCGCGTTAGTAAGGCAGGACTGGATCTATAAGACTGGATTGTGTCCTGAGGCAATCTCTTGAGATATAAAAGACAGAAGTGAGCAGAGAGACAGGGGGACCTCACAACATCAAGAAAGCAGTGCTGGGAGCAGAGCGTGTCCTTTGGACTGGGGTCCCTGCGCAGAGAAGCTCCTAGTCCTGGGGAACATCGAAGAGAAGAAGGCCAACAAAGAGAAAAAGCCTTCCCTTGGAGCGGATGCCCTGAATTTGGACTTTATCCTACTTAAACTGTGAGGAAATAAACTTCTCTTCATTAAAACCATCCACTTGTGGTGTTTCTGTTATAGCAGCACTAGATGACGAAGACACTGATGAATAATAATAAATTAGGAATAGAGACTTCTTCCTTGACATTATTAAGTTCCTATCCGGATTTCTCTCTCAGAAGCCAAGAGTTTTAACTAGAGCCTAATGCAGAATCAGAAACCCTGGTGGTGTAGTGGTTAAGAGTTTGGCTGTTAATCAAAAGGCTGGCAGTTCAAATCCACCAGGTATTCCTTGGAAACTCTATGGGGCAGTTCTACTCTGTCCGATAGAGTTGCTATGAGTTGGAATTGACTGGACAGCAGCAGATCTGTTTTTTTGATTAATGCAGAGCCACTTAGTGACCATTTCAATGCATTAAGCTGATGGGAAGTATAAAGCACTGTGAGAACACAGCTTACGCCTCTGACTTTTAGAGGATGCTAATATTGGAATAGGTCAGAATCACACAGTCCTTTGAGCATTTTACCAAGGGAGGTTGCTCTATTTTCGACTCAGAACGACTTCCTGTGGCAGAGTAGAACCTCTCCACAGGGTTTTCTAGGCTGTAACAGTTACAGAAACAGATCACCAGGCCTTTCTCCCTCAGATCCACTGGGTGGGTTCGAACCACCAACCTTTCAATTAGCAGCTGAGCACTTAACCATTGCACCACCAGGGCTCCTTGGAATCAAATTATCACCCTTCAAAGGCATTTCAGCAAGCGGTCTCTCCGTCTTTCTCCTCATCCATGTGGATGTGGATGGCATGGCCATAGCACCCAGTTCTGTCATTTTCCTGATCAGACTCACAGGTGTAACAGAATCAATCAAAAACAGATCAACAACAACAAGGATTTGATTCCACTGACTGCCTTCTTTAGTGAAAACAGAAGAACTATGTCCTTCAAGAACTTAAAGAACTGCAGACTAGTGTTCAAGACTCCTACAAGAGGGAAAGGAGGAAAAGAGCTATTATTTATTGAGCTTTAACTAGGTTGCTTTACATACATAATCTGTAAAGTTTACAACATCCTAGCACATAGTCTTTATACTTGTAGCATGGTTGAATATTTACACACACTACTTCTTAGGTATGCAAAAGATATTTTTCAATAGAAATTATTGGGCAATATACATATAAAAGAGTATATAAAACATCTATATACAGCTTCGAGAATAATAAAAAATATACGCCCACGTACCTTCCATCCAGGGCCTTAATGCTGAGCCATTGTGTGGAACTCCTCAGTTACCTTCCTACCCTTTCCCGTAGAGTAAACCACCATCCTGAGTTTGTGTTTATCATTCTTCTACTTATCCTTGTATTTCAGTATCTATACATAAGTCAACAAACAAAATAGTATTTAGTTTTGCCTGTTTTAGAACTTTTTATAAGCGGAGTTTACACTATGAGAATGAGCCTCACAGAATTCCTACTGTAGTCAGTATGATTGACCGAGGGCCCCAGCTGATGGATGCACTCTGAATTCCATGCCATGTTAGTGCCAAATCCATGTCTCCCATGGGCTGCTCACTGCCAATGACTCATTGTGGTAAGGATTCCGAGGCAGAGCTGTTCCTGGCAAACCGGCCCTTTGGAGCCAACTTTGGTTCAAAGACTCCTGTAGAACTTTCTTAGTAGGACGCTTCCACCCAACCTTCTTGCTCTTTCTCCTTCCCTCAAGGGTCACACTTGCACTGCAGCCTGCTGCCTCTCGAAGCCTTCCTCCAGCTCCCTCCCAACTTTATTTCACATAGGTATTTCTCATAATAAAATCTTTGCACGTTTTAGTCCATCTTGGTCTCTGTTTCCTGAAGGACTTAGGCTAACATAGTGGTCTTTGTGGGCTTACTTTAAAAAAAAAATTTTTTTGATGAACATTTTATTTTTAAGTTTCATCAGTATTGATGTGTGAGTTTCATTTATTTGCTCCCCTATATAGTATCCATTGTTTAAGTATATTACAATTTATTTAGCTATTTGTCTGTTGATGAACAACTGCATTACTTCACTTCTTTTCACATTATAAACCAGAGATCAGGAAACAATGGCCCATGGGCCAGATCCACCTGATGCTTTATGACCCTCCACATAAGAATATTTTTACATTTTTAAATGGTTAAAAAAATCAAAGTATAGTGTTTCATGGCACATGAGTATATGAAATTCAAATTTCAATATCCATAAATAAAATTTTATTGGAACACAGCCACATTCATTCATTTATGTATGTAGCTTTCCTGGCTATGATGACAGAGTCGAGTCGTTGCTGTACGACCCTTTACAGAAAAAGTTTTCCGACCCTTGCTATAAACAATGTTGCTATGAACGGTCTTGGACATGTTCCCCTGGTACCTATGTATAAAAGTTACTCAGGATATATTCCTAGAAGAGGAATCTCTAGGCTGTAGAATATATACATGTTTACATTCAGTGTAATTATTGATAGATGTGAGTTTGTTGCTGTCATTTTGTAGTGCTTTTTTTTTGTGGTGCTGACGTTTTCTTTGTTCTTC
>NW_004444122.1:4418350-4437540 GCF_000243295.1 Trichechus manatus latirostris | reverse complement strand
GTGGGGGGTGGGAAAGCGTATATCACAAATTACTGGTTGTTTTGTCTCCCGCTGGAAGCTCCGTGAAGCTGCTTTCTCGTACCCCTTGTTTGCTGGTCTCCGATAGGAGTCCAAGATGGTGGATCCACGCTGCGTTAGCTGGTAGGGGACCTTTCATGACTCTCCTCGCTCTCTGTTCTGTGTCAATTTTTTCACTCCATTTGGTGTCTGGCTGAGTTCTTTATCTCTTCATTTGATGTTTTAGGCTTTCAGGATTGTTGTTTTCTCTGTTCAGCTTAGTTTTTCGGATCTTTGCTGTGGAGGGACAGTGTGGTGCTTCTGCCTAGAGCGCCATTTTGCCAGAAGTCCTGAGAATATGTACATGTTTAACTTTATTAGGTAATGCTAAACTGTTTCTCAAACTTATTGCAGTCATTTTCTCTTCTACCAGTCTTAGATGCAGAGTCACAGTTGCTCCATATCCTTGCCAACAGTTGGTAATGTCCAAATTTTTGATTTTTAACCAATCAGGTGAATGTGAAAAGTTTTCTCATTGTGGTTTTAATAGACATTTCTCTGATTGCTAATGAAATTGAATACATGTTTATGAGCCATTTGTATTTTCTTTTTATGACACTCCTCTTTTACTCATTTTGTCTTTGTTTTTTTCTTCTTGAAGGAAGACCAAAGAAGAATGGATACATTTGACTGATGGTGTTGGTGAAGAATATTGAATGTACCATGGACTGCCAGAAGAACAAACAAATCTGTCTTGGAAGAAGAACGGTCAGAAGGCCCTTTAGAAGTGAGGATAGCGAGACTTTGTCTCATGGACTTTGGACATGTTATCAGGAGGGATCAGTCCCTGGAGAAGAACATCATGCTCAGTAAAGTAGAGGCTCAGTGAAAAAGAGGAAGACCTTCAACAAGATGGTTTGACACAGTGGTTGCAACAATGGGCTCAAACATAGCAAGGATTGTGAGGATGGTGCAGGACCAGACAGCATTTTGTTCTGTTGTTGCTATTAGTTAAAACCAACTTGGTGGCATCTGACAACGACAACAACAATCCTTTATTATTTACTGTGTTGAATTAAATTAAATGTTTCTTTTACTTTATGGTCTGTTTTTTATTTTTTATTAGCAAAATTCTTACATTTAAAAAATGTTTGATAGGGAAAATTTAAATCATATACAAAAATAGAAGTTCTTAATTTTAACAGTTTTAATACAGCTGAGTTTTAAAAGCTATACTTTCTCGGTCTATGATTTTTATGTTTAAAAAAACCCCTCTTTGTCTCTAAATCATAAAGATAGTCACATTGGTGTCTTCTGAAAGTGTTATAACTTTCCTTTCATATTGAAGTCTTTAGTCCACTTGAGATTGATTTTATGTATTGTATGATGTAAGTATCCAGTTTTATTTCTTTCCCACATGGATCACCAATTGTCTCTACACTTCTTATTGAAAAGTGCTACTTTCTCATATTTGTGCTATATTACATGCGTTATCAGGCTAAATGTAAAGGAAAACAGACCACTAACCACAGTATTCTTTTTTTTTAAATTTTTACATACAAAAATTTATACGTACATTGTTATGTGATTCTAATTGCTCTCCCCATACTGTCACAGCACACTCCTCCTTTCCACCCCTGATTCCCCATATCCGTTCAACCAGCTCCTAACCCTCTCTGGCTTCCCATCTCACCTCCAGACAGAAGCTGCCTGTTTAGTCTCTTGTATCTACTTGAGCTAAGAGGCAAACTCCTCACGAGTATCACTTTATGTCCCACAGTCCAGTCCAGTCCAATCCCTGTCTGAAGAATTGGCCTCAGAAATTGTTTTAGTTCTGGGCTGATAGAGAATCCAGGGGCCATGCCTTCTGGGGTTCATCCAGTCTCAGTCAGACCATTAAGTCTGGTCTTCTTACTAGAATTTGAGTTCTGCAGCCCACGTTTGTCTCCTGCTCCATCCGGGACTCTCTGTTGTGTTCCCTGTCAGGCCTGTCATTGGTGGTAGCCGAGCACCATCTAGTTCTTCTGGTCTCAGGCTGATGAAGTCTCTGGTTTATGTGGCCCTTTCTGTCTCTTGGGCTAATACTTTCCCTGTGTCTTTGGTGTTCTTCATTCTCCTTTATTCCAGGTGGTTGGGACCAATTGATGCATCTTAGATGGCCGCTCGCTAGCTTTTAAGACCCCAGATACCACTCACCAAAGTAGGATGCAGAACATTTTCTTAATAAGCTTTGTTATGCCAATTGACCTAGATGTCCCCTGAAAGCATGGTCCCCAGACCCCTACCCCTGCTACTCTGTCCCTCAAAGTGTTTGATTGTATTCAGGAAACTTCTTAGCTTTGGTTTAGTCCAGTTGTGCTGATTTCCCCTGTGGTGTGTGATGTCCTTCCCTTCACCTAAGATGATTCTTATCTACTATCTAGTTAGTGAATAACCCTCACCCTCCCTCCCCATTCTCGTAACCATCAAAGAATGTTTTCTTCTAACCACAGTATTCTTAAATTCCAGCATACCCATTTGAAGGTTTTGACCCACTACCCCCAGGTATGACCCTAAGGCAAGTTGGTGAGCACCCTGGCATCTTTGATTTACTTCTTGTCCCATCTCTTTTCTTCCCACATGCCACTGGGCTAGAAAGCCTGGGATTTCCTCTTTTCCTTGTAGGAAGAACTTCCTTCACATCATATCTGAGTTCCCTCTACCCATGGTTTACAGTAAAGTTCTATGGTCTACCAGCTGGCTGGGTTTTCCTCTGCTATGCAAAGAAGTGTTTGGAATTAAGGTTTGTTTCCCTTGTTTTATTTTTTAAAGCTTGGCTTTCAAAATCATTGTCTTGCTGTAGAATCAAGGATTCTATGAAGTCCTTTTTTCTCTTTACATTCTTTCTGTAACAGAGTTAATAAATACAAATTGATAATATGCACGTGAGGAGAAAATACATGCCGTAACTAAGGAATGCCTGATGTAAACTCAATTATGTGCAATATCAGGTGTCTGATTTCTATCTGCTCAAACTGATGTTTTGCTCAATTAATGAGGCTTACATGACATAATGACTTTAACACAATTAACACGGTCTCTGACACCTAATAGACGTGCTCAGTAGATACTGGCTGCTATTTTATGTTTGCCTAATCTCCTTGTCTTAGCTAGTGTGCTCTTTTACCGGAAATACCAGGTAGGTGGCCTTAAAGGACAGAAAAATTTATTTCCTCACAGTTCAGGAGGCTAGGAGTCCAAATTCAGGGCACTAGCTATAGGGGAGGACTTGCTCTCTGTCGTCTCTGGGAGAAGGTGCTTTGTTTCAGGCTTCTGTAGCCCCTGTGTTTCTTGGTTCTTTGGCAATCTTCACATGTGCTTCTTTCTTCTCTGGTTTGTGCTTGCTTGTCTTTGTGCTGAATCTGTTCTTTTTATATCTCAAGTGAT
Organism: Trichechus manatus latirostris; assembly: GCF_000243295.1. Taxonomy (NCBI): domain Eukaryota; kingdom Metazoa; phylum Chordata; class Mammalia; order Sirenia; family Trichechidae; genus Trichechus; species Trichechus manatus. Next base: position 4,434,117 of record NW_004444122.1, on the reverse strand, counting down.
TAGGTTTAAGACACACTCTACACTGATATGACCTCATTAACGCGACAAAGAAAAACCTGTTCCCAAATGGGGTTATTTTCCTAGGTATAGGGGTTAGGATTTCAACACATATTTTGGGGGGGACACAATTCAATTCATAACACTCCCCAAATGACACCCTCATTTTGAAGGTGAGATCGTATCTGCACCATTCATGAGACATTAACTGCACATTGATTGTATCCCTTCTGAAGTATTGGCTGGTATTATTCTCTGACCACTAATGCATTTGAAATGCTTCCTTAGTTAGATTCCAAGTTCCTTGAGAGCAGACACCACAACTTAGGTCTCTTTGTCTCTGCTGGTGCACAGTAGGCCCATTCATCCACATCATTTATGTATTCTGTGCCAGGCCCATGCTGGGTACATGGAACAGAAAGTGGAATAAGCCTGAGTTCCTGCCAGAGGAAGACAAGTAAGTGGACTGAAGTGTTAAAGACGCTGTGATCAAATGCCAGGATGCCAAGAGACACTTCATGGAAAATGACTCTAAAGCTGCGCATTAAAAGATGAGTGGGTATTTATTTGCCAGGTGGACCAGGCATGGAAGGCCTTTTCAGGAGGGGGAGCTATGTGGGCAAAGCACTGAGGTGAAATAAAAAAGCATACCTGTAGAACTGCAAGCGGTTCAGTGCAGCAAAGGGGGTGGGGGTGGAGGTTGGGTGGAGTGGTGAAGGCTTGGTGGAGAATAGCCAGGGGCAGAGTTCAAAAACTAACAAGGGTCCCATCACGGTGGTTGGACAATTTTAGGCAGGGAAGGGGCATGATCAAATTTGCCTTTTAGAAAGATCCTGTTAGCCTGGGTGTGAGTGAATTGGGAAGGCTAAGACTCGAGGAAGGGAGAGCACCTAAAAGACAATGAGGACTAAAGCAGGTGTGTTGCACAAACAAAAGAATGTGCAATTCATGGGTTTCGGTGCCTAATTGATTTTTTCTGAAAATGCTTGTTAATGGGAAGATGGTTATAATAATAACTGGGGACCAAGAATAGGCTGGGCATTCTGATCACTTCTGTACATACAGTTTAACATTTAATCCTTACAACTACTCTATTAACTAAAACCAGACCAAAATCATTGCCATGGAGTTGATTCCAATTCATAGGGACTTATTAGGTAGGCACTATTATTACCTCCAAAAGGAGCCCTGGTGGTGCAATGGTTAAGTGCTTGGCTGCTAACCAAAATGTTGGCAGTTCAAACCCACCCAGTGGCTCCGCAGGAGAAAAGACCTCGCGATCTGCTCCCGTAAAGACTACAGCCTAGAAAACGCTACAGGCAGTTCTACTCTGTTATAAGGGGCTGTTATGCGTCTAAATCAACCATACAGCACCTAATAACAGCATTGTTGTCTCCATTCTACAAAGGAGAAAACTTGGAACACAGAGAGGATAAGTAAATCACTCAGGGTCACACAGCTAGTGAGTTGCAGAGCTGGAATTCAAATCCAGGCAGCCCAGCTCCAAGAGTCAGTCCTTTTAAACCACTGAACAATATATTTTGCACAGAATGGGCCTTGATGGAATGTGGGGAAATGTCCTCCAGCTGCAATACTTCCAGGTAATGAAATCCAGATTAAGGCAAACAAAGAGAATGAGAGGGAGAAGGCATTGCAGGAGAATACGGATTTGCGCTCACAAGCTCTGTGTGCTGAGCTCAATAGCAGCATTTTTATCCATCAACTCTTGAATATCATCTGAGGGAAAATGGTGGGGTGCTAGCAGAAGGTTGGATTGTAATGAGAGCAGGCTCAAGGTCTGGGAGAAGAGGATGTCCGAAGGGTTAATTCCCTTCCCTCCCATTTAAAAAAATAATTTATTTTATTTATATTTTGTTGTTGAAATATGTACAGCAGAACATACACCAATTCCATAATTTCTACCTGTACAATTCAATGACATTGATTATATTCTTCAAGTTGTGCAACCATTCTCCTCCTCCTTTTCTGAATTGTTCCTCCTCAATTAACATAAACTCACTGCTTCCTAAGCTTTTTATCTAACCTTTTGAGTTGCTGTTGTCAATTTGATCCCATATGGACAGTTCTTTAAAGAGCACAATGCTCAAGGCAATTTTTTTTTTTTTAATTTAACTTATCCTGTTGACACAAGTGATGTTTCATTTTGGCTTATATGAGGTTTAGCACAGATAATTTTTTTGATTTGTTGCCATCAGGCCGACTGAGATGGAAGACATCATGATTAGTCTCAATGGATATTGCAAAAGTTCTCTTGATTTTTTTTTTTAGCAGATACATCTCCCAACAGAATCTGATATATTTTTAAATGTATGTTTCTCCTCCCTCTTCTTTATAGTCATCATGTTTAAAATCGAATTCTGAATTCTAAAAATGTCAGGGTGCCAAATCCCTCAAACCACTGAGATGTTTTAAAAAAGAAGTTGCTTCCTCCCTTGGCTGTGAAGGAGCCCTGGTGGTGCAGTGGTTAAGAGTTCGGCTGCTAACCAAAAGGTAGGCAGTTCCAATTCACCAGTCACTCCTTGGAAACCCTATGGGGGCAGTTCTTTAACTCTGTCCTATAGGGTCACTATGAGTCTGAATCGACTCAACAGCAATGGGTTGGGTTGTTGGGTTTGGCTATGAAAACCAGCCACATCTCTGGGGGTGGTTCTGCTCTCCACCAGCAGAGGAGCCACACATGGTTCTCTGGTGCCTGGGCAGCCCCAGCCAGGGCACTTGTACTTTCAGCTCAGCCAACTTGGCTTATGAAACAGCACAGAGAAGATTTTGAGACTCAAGATACTTTTAAAAGCTTCGTACTTTGTAAAATCCAATTACTATTTAGAGTGAATGGTGCTGTTAAATATAGTTATTCCTCTATAAAAGGTATAAAAGCATCCCTTAATTGGAATTGAATGCAGACTCCCAAAAATGCATCTTGATTAGAGAAAAAAGCAAAGGAGATTAGTTTCCTTGGTTTCTTTAGTCTGGTGATCTATATTTATATCTATAGACACAAACACATACAGGTGCACACAAATATCCATATACATTAGACTGTACATTTCCCTATACATATACATGGGTCAGAGAAGGAATATTTCTAATAATGTTACAATGTACTGCTTTCTGGTGATCTCTAACCGAAGGACAGGTGCTAACTCAGCTCCAGGTGTTGTATTCTGTGCTGTTGTGATGATTAGCATCTCTAAATCCAAATCTGAACATGACTTGGACTCCCTGTGGAGTTGGAGGAGCTTTCATGTAACAAAGCACCCTAGTTCCCTTTTGTGGGAGGGTGGTAAATTGAACCACTTAGGAAGATGATTTCCCAAGACAATCTCCTCCACCCTCTGCTTTTTGTCCAGATCGGATGTTATTTTCACGAAAGGTGGCCTGAGAGTCGGGGGTCCATATTGCTGGGTGGATCAATTTTCTTGTGGATGAATATCTTTCCAGTGATGTCATCTACTTTTAGGTTGCAGGAGAAGGAAATAAGGCATAGGCTCACAGGCTGGAAGCAGGTGTCAGAGAATTCACTTGTTCACACTCTGTAATGCAGCTTACAGCGGCTCTGAGAGGGCTTTTTCAGTTAGGGGAAGGTTCAGAAAGGCACAAACCCCTACTCACAAGGGAATTGGAACCCAGCAGAACTGGGCTTGAGGCAGCCTTCACCAGCCCTGGTAATCCCAGTAACCCAGGTTGCATCCAAGCAAGGGTCAGAACATTCCTACCCAAGTCCCACAGGGACAGGGAATCAGAATCAGGTAGTCAGTAACAAATATTTTTTAAGTATTCATATTTATAGTCAAAGAAAAAAAGACTATGTGTGTGATCATTAAGGTAGTGTGTCAACTTGACTGGGCCATGATTCTCAGTGGTTTGGCAGTTATGACATAGTTTAGCAATCATATGATGACGTGATCACTTCCATGATGAGATTTGATATAATGTGATCACCTCCATGATGTGTGATGCGATCTGCTGTGAGAAGCCAATTAGTTGAAAGGAAGTTTTCTTGGGGGTGTGGCCTGTATCCAATATAAGTGGACTCTCTGGCAAGGCTTGAGAGCTTTTGCTTTCTCTGGATCCTGCAGCTGGCTCCTGTTCATCTGACCTCTGGTTTTTCGAACTTGAGCTAGCAGCTTACCTGCCGTATTCCCTACAGATCTTGGGACTCATCGGTCTCTGCAGCCTGTGAGCCAGAGTTGATCTATCTGCGAATCTTGGGTTCACCAGACACAGCTGTGTGAATCAGGAGAAGCCTCCAGCTTGACTTAGGACATTTCCAGCCTCTACTACTGCGTGAGCCATTTCTTTGATATAAATCTCTCTATATAGATATTTATATGCTTTACTGGTTTTGCTTCCCTAAAGAACCCAGCCTAAAACAATGAGTGAAGGTCAAAAGGAAGAAATCTGTTTAATTTCAGCTTCTTTAATACATTTAAATTTCTGAATTAGAAATGGCATTGAGTGATTCTGATGAACAGAACAAGGGCATCTTCTCTGAAACTTTAAAAAAAAAGTTTTTGTAAAGAAATGATACTTTCACTCAATATGAGGTGAGAAACCACTTGTATTTTGTCATGAGCTTTACAAATGAGTGTTAGTTTGTTTTCTCTCCCACCCCTCCCAGGGTTCTTTCTCCCTCCTCTTTCTCCTCCCCCATGGAGTCTAACATTCCCTGGGACACTAATGGACTCCCAGATCCTCCTTTGCTCTTGTTTTTTCCCAAAAATGTATTATTTTGTCAACATATTGTAACAGTGTTTATTATGGATGTGTCCCCCCAAATGTGTTAAAATCCCAACTCCTGTACCTATAAATATGACCCTGTTTGAAAATAGGGGTTTTATTTTGTTATGTTTATGAGGTCAGACCAGAGTAGAGTGGGACCTAATCTTAATCGCTTCTGAGTGATGTCTTATAAAATGAGCAGAACAGACACAGAGAAACATACTCAGTGAAGAGGAAGACAGATGCAGCTATAGCCCAGAAATGCAAAGGATTGCTGGCACGTACTAGAAGCTGAAATAGATAAACAAGGACCTTTTTTTCCTAGTGCCACACCCTGAATTCAGACTTCTAGGGTCTAGAACTGTGAGAAAATAAATTTCTGTTCTTTAAATTCACCCACTTGTGGTATTTCTGTTATGGTAGCAGTAAGTAGAGGGTCAGTGAAAAAGAGGAAGACCCTCAATGAGATGGATGGATCCAGAGGCTGCAACAATGGGCTCAAACATAGCAATGATTGTGAGGATGGCACAGGACTGGGTAGTGTTTTGTTCTGCTGTACATAAGGTCGCTTTGACTCCAGACTGACTCGACAGCACCTGTCTTAGTTGTCTGGTGCTGTTATAACAGAAATACCTCAAGTGGATGGCTTTAACAAAGAGAAAATTATTTTCTCACAGTAAAGTAGACTAGAAGTCCAAATTCAGAGCATCAGCTCCAGGGGAAGGCTTTCTCTCCCTGTCAGCTCTGGCGGAAGGTCCTTCTCATCAATCTTCCCCTGGACTAGGAGCTTCTCTGTGCAGGAACCCTAGGTCCAAAGGACATGCTCTACTCCTGGTGCTGCTTTCTTGCTGGTACAAGGTCCCCCATCTCTGCTTGCTTCTCTTTTATATCCCAAAAGAAACCAGCTCAAGACACAATCTAATCCTGTAGATTGAGTCCTGCCTCATCAGCACAACTGTTACCCACCTCTATTCATTAATATCATAGAGGCAGGATTTATAACACATAGGAAAATCACATCAGATGACAACAAATGGTGGACAATCATACAATACCGGGAATCACGGCCCAGCCAAATTGATACACACATTGTTAATGAAAATTAAAAACAGTAAAATAATCATCTACCATCTCCAATTTTTTATGTCTTTTTCTTTGTAAGGAGTACTTTGAAAAGGTCATCTCTACTGTTTTTTTTTTTTTGTTTTTTGTTTTTTTAGTATCCTAATAAAATAATACAAGTTCATTATAGAAAATGTAGAAGATATGAATAGGAGGTAGAAAATAATATTTACTTGAAATTCCATTATCATGATGACTATGCTAACATTGAACTAAGATCCTTGAGTCCAGGTTCTGACCCTCCTAAGACTTAGTGTGCATTTAGTCAGGTTTGAATGAAGTATTTCCACAACGGGAGAACGATGTGGCCTGTGTATGATCTACTCATTCATAGTATAAGCATCTCTCTTACCTCTTCGAAGGCAACCTCCTTGGAGTCAAGAAACAGAGTCTCTTCATTCCTGCTTGACCCTCAAACGTCCATACCTTTATATTGTTGCCTTGTTTTCCTATTGTCCTGTTAACCAGGCCTGTGGAACTCAGATACCTTGGCAACGAGGTCTCAACTCCAACCCAATATAACATGTTCAAAACTGAACCTCTGACTTTTCCTCCCAAGCATATTCTTCCATTTTCTTCTTCCTGTTTCCTGTCTTACAGCATGGATCACCCTCCATTCAGTTACACAGGCCCTAAGCCTAGCAGTAATTCCTGATACCTTTCTTCTCTCACCCCCACTCCCATGCCAATCCACGTCGGCTTTACTCCCTCAATATCTTTCCAATCTATCCACTTTTTTCCATTTCCATCATAACGCTAGTCATTATCTCTTGCCTGGGCCATGGTATTTTAAAGCCTCCTAATTGGTCTATCCATATCCACTCTAGCTGAACTTCAATCCACTCTCCACCCTATACCCAAAATGCAAATTTCTAAATGCAAATACCAAGCATGTTGTTGTCATCTTGCTTTTAACTCTTTGGTGGTTGTCCACCTCTCTTGCTGTAAAAAAGAAACTCTTTAGTATGGCCTATGATGTCCTTCCTGATCTGCCCCCATCTCTTATCTTATACCATGCCCTTCATTCTCTTTGTTGCAATTTTTTCTCCTAATATATAAGTTATCTTAACTTTGTTAGCTGTATCTTTTTTATATCAAGTTTAAATATTTAATATGACCAGATCAGTTAGTCTTATACTTTATGGCTTCTGGATTTTTTTTGCCTTCTGAAAAAAGCTTTCCCTACCCTAAGATTCTACAAATATTCACCTTTATTTTCTTTTATAGATTTGATTTTTCCCTTGACTTATTACTCTAGCTTTAGCTTTATGTATGGTGTGAGGTAAGGTTTAATCCTTATGTTTTTCCGAAAGAATAGCCAAGTTTTCCATATTGCGCTTACTGAATATTTCATTCCCTATTCTCAACCCCCAGATCCCCATGAAATATAAATTAGTTCCTATATAGTTGTGTTTCTGGACTCAGACTTTTGTTTAACTGATCTATTTGTTTTTTAGTGCCGACACAAAATGTCACACTATTTTCATTACTATAATTTTGTAATAAAGTTTGAATTTTAATAGACCTAGTTCCACCAAATTGTTGTTTTTTTATTAACAAAAGTTTCTTCATTTATTCATGCACATTTTTTCTTCATTATGAATTTTAGATTTCTATAGACTCTTATATGGAGTTCTGGTGGCGCAGTGGTTAAGTGCTTGGCTGCTAACCAAAAAAGTCAGCAGTTCGAACCCACCCATGACTCCACTGGAGAAAGATGTGGCAGTCTGCTTTTGTAAAGATTAGAGCCTTGTAAACCCTATGGGGCAGTTCTACTCTGTCCTACAGGGTTCCTATGGGTTGGAATCAATGCAACGGCAATGGGTGTGGGTATAGACACTTACAGAATCATCAAATAACTGTCAAATTCTGTGATAACTTCTTTGGTGATTTTGATTGGGATTGAATTGAATTATGGATTAATTTGGGGGAAGAACTGCCATCTTTACAATAATGATTCTTCCTATTCAAGATCATGTAATATTATTTTGTTTCTTCAGTAAAACATTGTAATTTTCGTATAAGTATTGCATGATTCAAATCTAGTGTTAATTCTAAGGATTTACATTTTGGTTGCTTTTGAGGAGGCTAAGTTTTTTATTAAATTTTTATTTAATTATTGCTGATATACGGGACAAACACTGTGTTTTTGTTTATTTATCATATGTGTGACATGTTACTGAAACTCTCTTACTAGTTTAATAACTTTTCAGAGGCTTGTTTTGGACTTAGAGTAAGCAATTGTATCAATTGAAAATAATGATTATTTTCTCTCTTCCTTCCCAATATTTATATCTTATTTCTTTTTTGCTTTATTTGAAGAGAGTGGTACCTGGCACTTATTACGACATGTCTATTAAGACAGACAGGAGTCCCTGGGTGCTGCAAATGTCTAAGTGTTCAACTATTAGCTGAAATGTTAGTGGTTAAAATCCACCCAGAGATGCCTCAGAGTAAAGGCCTGGTGATCTGCTTCTGAAAGGTCACAGCCTTGAAAACACTGTGCAGAGTTCTACCCTACACACATGGGGTCACCATGAGTAGAAATTGACTCAACAGCAGTAGGTTTGGTTTTGATTTTGGTATTAAGACAGAATAGGAAAAAAGGTCTGGTGATCTACGTCTGAAAATGAGTCGAGGAAAATGCTATGGATCACAGAATATTGTCTGACACTTGGACCTGTTTACTCTGGACGTGTCCTCAGGAGATCTCTGGAGAAGGACATCACGTTTGGTAATGCAGAGTGTCAGCAAAAATGAGGGAAACCCTCAAAGAAATGGATTGACAGAATGGCCACAACAGTAGACTCAGATGTACCAATGATCGTGAAGATGGCGCAGGACTGGACAACATTTCATTCTGTAATACATAGGGTCTCCATGAGTCAGAGCCAACTCAACAACAATTAAGAACTGCACTAATTTGATGCGAAGTAATGAATGGCTGAACTTGGTAGAAGTTGAGATAGAAATAGACACAGCCAAATGATTGCCTGGACTTGGAAGCTGACTCAGTGGCTACAGAGGTGTCAGAGAGGAAGTCAAGAAGTGTGATCTTCAAGTTCTGAGTGGGGAATGAGAGGACAGTTGTTCCAGAATATAAATTGGGATGTTGGGAGGAGAACTTCATTTGTAGGAAAAAAGAATGCATCCAGGTTTAGACAGTGGAGCTGATGGCCCCGTGGGACATTCAAGTGGAGAGTCCAGCAGGTGTCTGGGCAATTAGAAATTTTAGAGACACAGCTGCTGGCTCTGAATTGACTTGGGCTTGTCCCTCATGGCACTATGTCTGGGTTGGTGATGGACAGAGCATCAACTCCAGTGGTGCATGGGAGACATGCATGCAACATCCCTGCTATTGAGAAGGGGGGACTCTGAGATCGCTTGGAGATGGGGTCTCCCAGTGAGCGAGCATATGGCAAATGCGATTTCAGCCAAATCCCAACCATTTCAGCACATCGAATAATTTAAAAACTTAAATTCTGGATGTGAACTGGTCAGTGAAAATGATGATAAATTTGCAGCATGTGAATTTGTGTATTTTATTTCCAGATATCCATGATGTTATAAAACTACATTAGAAAAAAAACCAAATGAGATTATTTCTTCACGTCAAGGAAAAAGTGTCGGGCAGTGGTGGCAAAGCAGGGGAAAGGAAGGAGCGATTCACTAAGTCCCCTGTGTGTTTGGCGATGGAACAGACTTGAATGCTGTAGAATACTGGTCTGGTCCCTCCTAACACCAGCTAATGATTTGTCTCTGTGGCTGTGTTTAGACCTTGAGCTGTCATCACCTCTGATGTGGCTCCTGTGGATCAAAGAGGGAGCTAGTGTACAGCCATGTCACCGCCTGCCACCGCCTGCACCGAGCCCCCCAGTGCTGACTTCCAGGGTACCCGGCTGGGGTTCTGCACATCATTACCCAGATTAATGAGTACAGATGGATTTTTGTATAATCAGCCTTACTCTGCTGCCAGACTGATTTGGTCGCCAGGTGGAATATTTCAGTAATGAATTATTACAAATATAGCAACCGGTTCTGACTTAGGGGAAAAATAATGATGGGGTGTTAAAGTGTGGAAATCAGAAGATCCTGCATTATTTTGCATGAAGTTTGCCTGAGGGCGGGTAGGTAGTTCAAGATGAGCTGGCTACGTTAGCAGTTACCTTAATAGCAGGTAACAAAGAGAACAACAAAGTGGAGTATATCTCTTGCCTTCCCTTATCATCTCCCCATCTTTCTACTGCTTCTAATAACCGAGCTGTGGTTAAAATCCAGCCACTTCAGGGTACGTATGGAGGTTCATTCATAAAGAAAATGGAGGATGTTCAGGAACTGGGTGCCTGAGAGGTTTATGTTCTATCTGTCAAGATTTGAAGGACAGATGCAGGCCTGAACTGGGACGAGAAGGCATGAGAGAGAGAGAGAGAGACAGAGAGAGAGAGAAGAGATGGTGGAGAACGCTGCTAACTCTAAGGGTGGTCATTGCACTGTGGGTATCTCTAGCTGGGGTCATGTGAGCTGAGCAAATTCATCAAGGATGATGAGCCTTGTCAGTGATTTTTTTGTAGGAAATGAGGCCACAGTGTCAGAAGCTACTGTATTCGCCAAACCATTTCTAGTTGCTTGCAAGTCATCTCTTTTTACCTGTTTCCTTTTTGCTGTAAACTGGCCTCATTCAGAGTATAAGGTGGCTTCTCCCTACACAAACAAATTACTCTTCATCATTGCACCTATCAAATTCACAATGCACTGTCTTTTCTATGTGTGTGTGTGATAATATGTAAAGATCTCCAAAATGAATTTTTAAGAGAAAAATCAGCTGTACAGAAAAGTAGGTATGGACACTTTTCAGTGATTATTTTTAAAAGCTTATGTATTTGAATGTTCCCAGGAGAATTATTCATAAAAGCCAAAAGGTAGAAATAACTCAGATTTCCATCACCAGATGAATGGATAAATAAACTGTGGGATCTCCACAATGGAATTTTATTCATCGATCAGAAGAATCAAGTACTCATTCATGAGACAATATAGATGAACCTTTGAAAATCTTACGCTGAGTGAAAGAAGCCAGTCACAAAAGACCACATTGGATTATTGAATTTATATGAAATGTCCAGAGTAGGAAAGTCCATAAAGACAGAAAGTAGATTAGTGGCTGCCTAGGGTTAGGGGTGAGTGTGTTGGGGAGAAATAGGGAGTGGCCACTAATGGGTATGAGATTTCTGACTGGGGTGATGAAAATGTTCTAAAATTGATTGTGATGATGGTTGCAGAACTCTATGAATATACTAGAAAACATTGAATTGTACACTTCAAGTGGGTGAATTGTATGCGAATTATATATCAATAAAACTGTTATATATTTTAAAAGTTTGCGTGTTCAAATATAGGTACATGCATAATTTTTTTCCTGGTAAGATGTATAAAAAATTGTAAACAGTGATGACCTTTGGCAAAAAGAGGGAGCAGAGGGAGACTCGTACTTTTCATTTTATACTTTGTTATAGTGTTTGGAATTTTAAGCCATTTACTTATGTTACTTTTATTTACAAATTGAAAATGAAAAATATCTACACCACTTCTGCTTGTGCTGTACAGAATAATTCTTAGGAGTTAATTTTTTCCTAATTGTTAATTTGTTCTTCTTGGTTAGATTGTAATATCCTTTAGGACAAGGACTGTGCCTGCACAACTTATAATGTCCTCAAAGGCAAAAAAGGTACACGGTGGACACTTAGCAAATGCACATTCAGAGATTCTTGCTTGCCTTTCAAAATAGGCTTCCTTGACCCAGAGACTTTACTGATGATGAAAGAAGGTGCAACCTGCAGGAAAAGGTTGGGCTTTTCATCATTGTCCAGACCAATATTTATCGAGCACATACTATGCCCCAGGCATTGTGCCAAAATGTGCTTTATGTGTACCATTTGATCTAGCCCAGCATATCTGGTGTAAAGTAAGCATAGAAGTGCTTACCAATATGACCTCTTATTAAAAGATCCAGAAGTTGGTGGACCCAGGGTTGGCTCAGTAGCTCAAAGCCTCCCTCAATATCCTTTCTGTCTTTCCATTCCGTCATCCTCAGTGAGTCAGTGGTGGGTGGCCTCATGGTTGCAAGATGACTGCTGAAGCTCCAGCATTGTCTTCACATGATAGCATCCCAAGCAAGAAAGAAGTAGGGGGAAGGGCTAGGCAAAAAAAGACATTCCCTTTGAGAAGTTCTCACCATTGGTCAGGGATGACTGTCTTTCCTAGAAGATCCTAGAGGAGTCTACCTTTATAGAATCATGTCATATGCCCTTCCTTGCCCTCCAACAGTTTCTGGCAAAGGAGAATCTACTGGCTTTAACCAATTATGATTTATTTCTTGGGGCGTGACACAAAACTGATGTTTTATTAGGGGGAGGGTGGTAGGTAACCACCAGTTTTCACCTCAAATCCTATAAGGCAGATACAATTCTATCCTCATTTTACATGAGAAAACGTGGCTAGAAAACTCTACAACAGCCAGAATTCAAATGCGATGGCCTGACTCCAGCCATCAGCTTTTAACCACTACATTATGGTACCTTCATGGAAAATCCACCCAGACAAGATCCCAGATAGATTTCAAATATCAAATCCTGACACCATAAAATATAAATATTTAAAATATAATTATGTGAGATGCAAATATATAAAATATCAAACTTTTGAACTGGAAAGGACATGTAAGATCACATAATCCAGTGGTTCTCAAAGTATGGCCCCAGACAACCAGCAGCCTCAGCATCACCTGGGAACTTGTTAGAAATGAAAATTCTCAGGCTTTACCCCCAAACCCCTGGACCAGAAACTCTGTGGGTGGGCCCAGAGATCTATGTTGCAACACGTCTTTCAGGTGATGCTGACACACGCTAAAGTTTGAGAACCTCTGACCTAGTCCAACCTCTTCGTTTCGGGGCTTTGATCAAGGTCATTCACATTGTCAAGAGAAAGAGATAGAGCTGGAAGTGGAACTGGCAATGAGGTTTCCTGGTTCTGTGATAAACATGGAAATTATAAATTCTTCCCAAGTGTATATTTGGAAAGAGACTTAGCACTTTTAAACAGCACCAGATGCAGACAATTCATTACAAATTGTAACAGTAAAAACAATCGTATGTGCAGGCATTGTGCTATGTTCTTTACTTATAATAGTTCATTAGATCCTCAAGCAACCAGGGAGATAGGTGTTGTTGTTGTGGGGTGTCCTCAAGTGGATTCTGACTCATATTGACCCTGTGTGACAGAGTACAACTGACTCGTAGGGTTTTCTGCTAGGTGAGGTTGAACCACCAACCTTTCGGTTAACAGCCAAGCACTTAACTATTTGTACCACCAGGGCTCCTTGAGATAGGTCTATTTACCCCCATTTTATAGGGGAGAGTCCTGGACGGTGCAAATGGTTAATGTGCTGGGCTGCTTACTAAAAGGTTAAAAGTTGGAGACATCAGAAGAAAGGCCTGGCAATCTACTGCTGAAAAAATCAGTCATTGAAAACCCTAGGGAGCACAGTTCTACTCTGACACAAATGGGGTTGCTATGAGTCAGTTGACTCAATGGCAATTGGGTTTTTACAGATGAAGGAACTGGAGCTCAGAGAGGCTAAACAGCCTGCTCACGGTCCTTTAATGAGGAAGCCAAAGGCAGGTCTGTCTGGGCCCAGGAAGGTGAGCGGGCTACATGTGAGTCTGAGCCTTGACCTACTCCCACGCTAGAAAAGAAGCCACAGGCAGGTGCTCCTGTCCCAGCCAGGCCCTGGGAAGAACTGGAAGTGATGCTGGTCATAGTGAGGGACTTCCTGAAGCTGTGCGAGCTGCGTGGGGCTGCAGCTATGAGTAGGTGCTGTATAGGGTCTTCTCCTCTCTGAGGGCCACAGTACCTATTTCTGGCAACCCTAGAATGCCTCTGGCTGGTCCTCTGGCTGGTCTGTTTTCTCTAACTTTTCAGACACTCTCCTAGGCCTTGGCTTCATGGCCTGGGTGACAGGAGCAGAGTCTGGCTGGGTGGAGCGGGGGAGAGGGTGAGCTATCAGGACCATGAAATTGCTGCCAGCATTTGGCCAGCTGTTGTCTGCCAGCTGGAAAGCTAGCCAGAGCTCCCCCTCAGGGCTGGTCCATGGAGCATTAGGGTGCAGCCGCTGTGCCAGCTTCTGGCTGTGGGCCAGAGGGAACTCAATCTGAGCCGGCCTCCTCCTGCAGGTCCCCACACCTGGTGCTTGGTATTACTGACTAAAGGGAGTTGTCATAGAATGACAGGCAGCCACAGCTGGAAGGGACTCGAGTGACTGAATGATCCAGCAGATTTTAAACTCTTTAGCACCGTGGAGACCTTTCTCCAGTGAAATTGTAGGCAGGCAATATGCTGTTATTGTGTGCCATCAAGTTGATTCCAACTCATAGCCATCCTATATGACAGAGTAAAACTGCCCCATAGGGTTTCCTAGCTTGTGCATCTTTACAGGAGCAGCTCGCCAGGTCTTTCTCCCATGAAACCGCTAGTTGCATTTGAATTGCCAGTCTTTCCATTAGCAGCTGAGCACTTAACCATTGCACCACCAGGCTCCTTAGGCAGTGAATATAGGAAACTTAAAAAGTGGACCTCTCTTCTTGCCTCTTCTCCTTTCTGCCTCTTTCCTTTTTTCTGAAACCTCTTTGGGGTAGGCTGCATATATAAGCAAACTTCGTGTCAATTTCAAGGCATGGCCCTCCCACCATGGCCATGGACTGACCAATCCCCTCTCGGTAGGCCACAGTCACTTCATTTGCATAGCAGGCTACAGCCACTTCATTTGCATACATACATTGACCAATCCCTGCAAGGTGTGTAGAACAGACCAATCACAGGGCAGGCTACAGCCCAGGGCCAGAAAAAAAATATCAAACCATCAAGTTGTTTACAGCTTACCCAGGAAATGTCAGTCAACCTGGACAAAAGTAACAGACCCTCTAGGGTAGAAAACTAGGGTAAAGGTAACTCCTCAGGGCTTAGGGGAAAAATCTCTCAAGCTGTTTTTCCAAAGAACCAAGGCAAAAGGCCGCATAAAGGAACTCATTTCACCACACCTGTCAAGTATATTATTTAGTTGGGTTCCCTGAGGCTAGACTGCGGTAAACCCTAGGTGTATGTTAGGCTTAACAGAATATATCCTCATTTTAACAATTTAAATGATCCTAGCATGTGCTCTAGTGGTGCAGTGGTTAAGTGCTCAGCTGCTAACAAAAAGGTTGGTGGTTTGAATCACTTAGTGGCTCCGAGGAAGAGAGACCAGGTGATCTGTTCCCATAAAGATTGCAGCCTAGAAAACCCTATGGGACAGTTCTACTCTGTCTTGTAACTTGAAATCAACTCTATGGCATCTAACAACAACATAGGCTGATAGGCTGGAGAGAGAGAGAGCAAGAAATCACCAAACCTTAATGGATCCCCACAAATCCTATTCTCCTCCAATACCCTAAATCCTAAAAATGCACCTTGCTAGTGGAAGCCCCTCATAGCTCAAAGTTAAGACTCTGCCACATCATCACCTCTCATAATAACCTCTGTAGCTGGCTATATCTAAAAATATTGATGGTAATAACATTAAGGTTGATAATTATCATGGCAAACCCTTAGTGAGTTCTCATTCTAAGCCAGATAGAGTACATGTGTTGTCTTGTTTAATTGTCACAACAAGTAATGTAATTATCCCTGATTCACAGATGAGGAAACAGATACAGAAAGCAGAGATGACACGCCCAAGGTCACCCAGCTACCTCGTGGTGGTGCTGAAAGGTCGTCTACCCGAGACCCCTGCCCCAGGCCATGCTCCCCACCTCTTTCCTTTATTTATTTTTTTTTATATTTTATTGTACTTCAGGTGAAGGCTTACAGAACAAATA
>NW_004444122.1:4372054-4418250 GCF_000243295.1 Trichechus manatus latirostris | reverse complement strand
TTGGGTGTGTGGAATCCAAGCAGCCGGCGCTTCCCGCTCATGAGACCGTGGCCACGGGAAGCAGAGGAGGCCAAGCCCGGGCAAAGAGGGGTGGGCGGTAGGAAAGTGCACACTGCAAATTACCGGTTGTTTTGTCTCCCGCTGGACGCTCCGTGAGGCTGCTTTCTCGTACCGCCGTTTGCTGTTCTCCGATACAAGTCCAAGATGGTGGATCCGCGCTGCGTTAGCTGGTAGGGGACCTCTGCATGAATCTCTGCTCGCCTCTGTTCTCTGTCAGTTTTCTCACTCCATTTGGTGCTTGGCTGAGTTCTTTATCTCTTCATTTGATGTTTTAGGGTTTCAGGATTTTTGTATTCTGTGTTCGACTTAGTTTTTCGGATCTTTGCTGTGGAGCGACATTTTGTTGGAACTCCCCTCTTTCCTGTATATTGCCTCTCAAACACAAGTATGGAAGTTTTGTATACAATACACATTTCCTTCAGCTGATCGTGAATGCTTTCTTCTTCGGCATTATAACACAAAACATGGGTACCTGAGTTCCCGATTTCACCCTGACATTCAACATGGTGGAGACCCTGTTCCCCCATCCACCCTTTCTCTTTCTCTGTTCCTTTCTCTTGCTGCGTTTCTCCCTTGAATTGATTCCGACTCACAGTGACTCCATGTGCCAGAGTAGAACTACCCCATAGGGTTTTCTTGGCTGTTATCTTTATGGGAGCAGATTGCCAGGTCTTTGTCCAGCAGAGCCTCAGGGTGTGTTCAAACTGCCAACCTTTAGGTTAGCAGCCAAGTGCTTAACCGCTGTACCACCAAGGGCTCCCTTGTTCTTCCATAGTCAACTCCTATTTCTTCAGTGGGGCTCTTTCAAGACCTCAAATTCACTTTGTGTGTTAGACCCTTGAACTGAGCTCAAGGTATTGAGAAAAGCCCCAGTGTGATGCTATGCAGCCGTGCCTCTTCCCTTTGGGAACCCAGGTCACACGTGTATTTTTACAATGAGCCTCTTCCTCTTGTCTTCACTGTGGACTTAGACTAGAAAGGATGCCAACTGCACTCGGTTGGAACCAAGTAAAATAATACAATCATGATCTGCTAATTTCTTCCAAACTATCACTCATTCATCTACTTACTTATTCTTTATGATGGTATAGGAATTGAGAGGAATATGAGGGAAAGTTTGTTAATTCAGATTCATTTACCATTTCTTTGTTCATTTTCTCTGAGAGAAGCTTTAGAAACTCCTATGGAACATTGTATTTAACTTTCTCCCCTATGTTTTAATGCTGGATTCCCTCATTTGGGACACTTTGCCCCAAGCTTGGGGTCAGGGTAGGGGCAGGCCCATCTGTCTGTTCAAACCTCGGAAGGAGTTGACCATGGAGAAGAGGACCCTCACCTGTCTTCGGAGGTGGGTGAGGCTCAGGGGGACTTGCCTGTCGGGCTCAGTGGGTGCAGTGCCCAGGGATCATGATACTTTTAGGCCTACAGAAATGTCTTAATTTCTTTTAAAAATCAGAAGGAAAGAAGAGAACTGAAGCTGGATCATATTCATCTTTATAGCAATGCAGTTGTAGATGTAATTTTTGATATATATATATTTTTTTTATGGAAGAAGGAACCTATGAAAGCCAAAGCATCTGGGGCCCATAGATTGCCAAGGACGTCAGGCGCTCTCCTGCCCATCCCTCCCCCTCTTTCTTCCCCTTCTCCTTCCTTCCTTCCTTTTCTTCATCTACCTTCTTCCTTTCCTTCCTTCCTTCTCCCCTCCCTCCTTTGCTCCCACCCTCCCTTTCTTCTTTCCTTCCTCTCTTTCTCCTATGAATCCATGTTTCACACCCAAACCCAAACCCCAAAAACCCATTACGGTCAAATCGATTCTGACTCATAGGGACCCTATGTGACACAGTAGAACTGCCCCATAAAGTTTCCAAGGCTGTGATCTTTATGGAAGCAGACTGCCACATCTTTCTCCCACGGATCAACTGGTGGGTTTGAACCACTGACCTTTTCCTTTGCAGCCGAGTGCTTAACCGTTATTCAACCAGGGCTCCCTCACAGGAGGTGTTCACCTTTGCTGCAGCATTGCCTTAGACACTCTCCCAGCATTGATATTTGAATCACTTTGTTGCTGCCACACTGATTAAAAAAGTCAACAAATAATCACCAAATGATAGAAGTGAAAGAAAGGAAATGCAGAGATCAAGCGCCATAGTTTCTAAACCCCTTTCAGCTGTAAAACATTTTGTTTAAAAAAAAACATATATGAAAGTGTTTGCAAAATGAGAGGAGAGGGAAAGAGAGAGAGACAGAGACAGAGAGACAGAAGAGGAGAGGAGAGGAAGAGACAGAGAGAGACAAGAGACTCCACCAACCGAGCAGAGACAGCCCTTATGGAGGGGTGACACTCACCCGAGTCCTGCAGAAGTATAGAGCTGTTGGCACATTTAGGGCTTCGAGCAGCTGACCCTGCCAAGCACCATCCACCTGACCTCTTCATTCCAGAAGACCGAGGTTGGCAGAGGCTGGAATCTCATCCAAAGCCCCAGGGCTGGCTAGTGGCAGAGCCCATCTAGGCCCCCGTAGCGCCCCTTTATCCTTCCTTTTCCTAAACCTTTAATTTGGTCTGGCCATCGGGATTCACTGATGCCCCTTAGGAACCACAGGTCAATGCATAATAAGATGAATTGTGGGGGAGGTTAAAAACTAAATGTCCAGAATTACACTCTTGTTAAATCCTCACAGCCGCGTTATGAATGGACTGTTATTTACATTGAACAGGCAAGGATCCAAGTCCTTGCCCTTTCCACGTATTTTGCTTCCTCTTTAAAGAAGAAAAGCTGGTTAGAGAAGTGCCTGGCCCTTCCTTCTCTCTCTCCTACCCGCTTCGTTATCTCCTGCGTACCTTCCCTCCCCTCGCTGGTCCTCTGATTTAACTAGAACCTTGCTCCCTGCTTCCCTTCAGTACCCATGAACCCCAGACGCAGGCCCATCCTCAGCATGAAATGCGGAGCCAACAATGCTTTTAAAGCCCTTGAAGAATGTTTTCAATTATAGTTCACATGACTTGGGCTCTGCTCTTTCAAAGTCTGAGTTAGCAGGCTGTTGGCAGCTGCCAGAGCCATCAGCCAGGCAGGGACAGAGGCAGAGAGCCGTAGCAGCAGAGGGAAATGGGTGAAAACTTAGCCTTTGTAAAAAAAAACTTGATCATGAAAATAAAATATGTCATTATAAAAATTTCATCAAATACATGCAAACAAAAGGAATAAAGTTGCATTATTTCACCGTACACTGTGACTTTATGCAGTCTGCCTTTGCGTATCATGTATGTTTGCATGGAGGCCATCTATGAAGGAACCCTGCTGGTGCAATGGTTAAGAGCTGGGCTGCTAAGCAAAAGGTTGGTGGTTTGAATCCACCCAGCAGCTCCGCGGGAGAAAGACCTGACAATCTGCTTCCTTAAAGGTTACAGCCTAGGAAACCCGATGGGGCAGTCCTACTTTGTTACATGGGGTCACTGTGAGTCAAAAATCAATTTGATGGCATCCGACAACATACATACAGTGAAACCTGTGAGTGACGGAAGTTGACAGGACTGCCTTGTTCTTCCCGGTTTCACAAGTTTTCCACTGTTGACAAGGTGCAGTCTTACCACTTACCTATCCTCTCTGTTAGTGGAAAATATTTGAGTTTTCTTTCTCTGATGGGTCTCTACTTTACACCTGTTCTGACTTTCACAGGTCTTCCTGTATATACTCACTTACATTCTACACACGTTGGGTTTATAGACTTGGGAGTTTATTTAAATACTATTTTGTCATCTGTTTTCTCACATTTCCTGCCTTTTTTATACTGTTGACATTTTTCTGTTATTAAGTCTTCTACATTGCTATATTTTAATCCCTGCATAGTATTCCTTACATTGGATAAACTATAATTAATTAATATCCTCATATTATAAATCATTTTGTTTATTTCCAATAGCCTTGCTATCGTAAATGTGCAGCATGATTTAGAAAGACAATTTTGTATTCTCTTTTGGCCTTTTGGAAGAATATGAAAGGGTAAGAGTGTCTTTGTGTTCTCTTCTGCCCCTGTTTTTATGCTCCGTCTCTCTAAGAAGGGAGTCCAAAGCCTTTGTGCTCTTGGCTGCAGAGGCGTGAAGTTCTTTCTTCCTGGCCTTTGTTTGAGTAAGTCTCAGTTTACTGAGGGGATTATGCAAAGAGCAAGGGCAAAGTGGCTTTGTCTGGGAGAGGAGTTTTGGAATCAAAAAAGGGAGGAGAGAGACTGGAAGGATCAGAGGCCGTGCCCAGTTGCTTGAACATGCTCCAGGGGATGGCAGGACCTCACTGGGGAAAGGCAGCTGAAGGCTAACCAGGGGCATTGGCAAACGTTCCTATGTTCAAGCAAGGCAAAGAAATAGGCTTGGGGGACAGGGCTTACAGCATGGGCGAGGATTGTCTATCAGAGACCATGTCAGCTTGGGATACAAAGCCATCAGAGTTCACCAACACTGGCCCAGTGTAGACTTTCTGGAGTCCTTTGACTAGAGACCCCAGGAAGACAGACGCGTTTCCAAAAAGGACGAAGACTGATTTCCACCTCCCTGGTGGGGTGAGGGTGCAATTGCTGTTATATTTATTTTGATTTGCAGATTATAAAGTAAATTGATATCTCTTGCATACCCAAATTTACACAGTAAGAAATTTGTCCCATGACTAACATTTTTGCATATAATCTGTACTTTTTTCCTTGAGATGCAATCCTAAAAGTGGAATTGTTAGGTTAATAGAGATGTATATTTCTTAAGGCCTTTTAAATTATCCTCAACAGTGTTGACTTAATTTTTACACCCATCAGTATATTTCAGGAGTGTTCATTTTCTTCTCAACAGTTCCTGGTCTGTATCAGTGTTAGAACCCCGAAGTCTCCCTCCCTTCCTGCTGGGGAAAGTTTCATAATTAGACAGACACTGGTTTAACTTTCTAGAAGGAACAGTCTGGAATCCTTTCTCAGTTGTGGTTCCATGAGAGAATAAAACCAAATAGAAGATTATTCCAGTGACTGTTTCCAGTTCTCCCAATGTTAGAACCAGTCTAGATACATGTTGCTGTTGTTAGCTTCCATTGAGTTGGCCCAATAAAACAAAACGCTACCTGGCCCTGCACCATCCCCATGATGGGCTGGGCACTGAACCGTTGTGAGCCATAGGGTTTTCATTGGCTGATTTTTGGAATTAGATTTCCAGGCCTTTTTCCTAGTCCATCTTAGTCTAGAAGCTTTGCTGAAACCTGTTCAGCATCCTAGGAACACGCAAACCTCCACTGATGGATGGATGGTAGCTGCACATAAGGTGTACTGGCTGGGAATTGAACCCAGGTCTCCTACCTGGATGGTGAGAATTCTACCACTGAACCAACACTGTCCTCAGGGTACTCTTAAGAGGCAGTAACTCTGACCTCTTCAGCCTATGTAACACACAGGTTAAGGTAGCACCCATGACACTTGAGAAGATGTAACTGATTTTTCTGTAGGAATTGAGAGAATGACCGGAATGTGCAGGTCAGGAAAACATAAAAGAATTAGACCCTTTATAGACAAACAATAGCTCTTGCTCTCCTTAGTGTTTAGAAACTGATATTTTCAAGTGTCATTTTGAAAAAGAGTCCTCCCTATTATTGAATATACCTTCTGTCTTAGTTTCCTAGTGCTGCTGTAACAGAAATACCACATGGGGGTGGCTAAAAGAACAGAAATTAATTTTCTTGTTATTCTGGAGGCTGAATGTCCAAAACAAGATGTGTTGATTCCTTCCCTGTTGGTAGCCCTGGGCTGGAATCAGAAACATTTAAATGTATCCAGGTGTCACATGCATTGTGAAAAGGAGTAGGGCTTATGCTCACTTTGCAATATAGGGCTTTCCCCATCACACCTTTGTGGCTCCTGTAGCTAAGTTAGCATTGATCTTTTTTTATGCTAAAATAAATTCACGGTATATGTCCTTTGATACTCACTCTGCTCCTTGGTTCCTTAGTGATCCTCACTTGGCATCTGTTTTCCCCCATGTGTGCTGCTTCTGGGTCTAATCTGCTCCTTTTGTAATTCAGAAGTGATTAGATTTAGAACCCACACTAATTGGTTATGATCTAATTAACATAACAAAGAAAACTCCATTTCCAGACAGGATTACATCCACAGGTACAAGGGCCAGAAATTCAATGCATATTTGGGGTAGAGGGCACAATTTAGTCCATAATACTTTCATAATCGAAATATCTTCTCCTTGTTCTAGAGTCACTCAGATCTTAGTTTGAGTCTTTGCTCGGCTCCTACTAACTAGCTGTATGAACTTGGACAAGTTACTTCCTCTTCCTGAATCTCAGTTGACTCATCCGTAGGACGGAAGGATTATTGTGAGAATTAAAATGTATACAAAGCACTTAGCATTAATATCTGGAAGAACAGAGTTCCTGGGTGGCACAAATGGTTAAAGAGCTCTACTGCTAGTCAAAAGGTTGGCGATGCAACCTTGGAAGACAGGCCTGGAGGTCTGCTTCTGAAAGGTCACAGCCTTGAAAACCCTACGGAACACAGTTCTACTCTGACACACACGGGGTTACCCTGAGTTGGAATCAGCTCAACAGCAACTAACAATAACAACCATAGTCCCTTTTAAGTACAAGAAAAAATATGGATGTCCGGAATTCTGAGACCATAACAATTCCCCACGAATGTACAGTTCTTTTGCAATTGCAAAGTGTCTCTTTTTCCTGGTGTCTATTGAGCTTCACAACAGTTTTGGGAATGTTGTTGTACTGTCGAGTCAATTCAGACTCATAGTAACCCTATATGACAGAGTAGAATGGCTCCACAGGGGTTCCTAGGCTGTAATCTTTATGGCAGCAGATAGCCAGGTCTTTTCTCCTGCGGAGCTGCTGGTGGGTTTGAACTGCCAACCTTTCAGTTAGCAGCTGAGTGTTTAACCAATGGGCCACCAGGATTCCTTAGTTTTGTGATTAGGGTTGGCATTATTGTTCTCATTTTAGGCATGAGGATACTAAGCTTCAAAGAGTTTGGGTGGCATACCTGGAATTATACAGCAAGTAAGAATGGAACCTGGGGGTTGCAAATGGTCAAGCACTTAACTACTAACAGAAAGGTTGGTGGTTCAAACTCACCTAGAGCACCTCAGAAGAAAGGCCTGGCCATCTGCTTCCAAAAGGTCACAACCTTAAAAAACTTCATAGAGCGCAGTTCTACTCTGCACTGGGGTTGTCATGAATTGGAATTGACTCTGAGGCAACTGGTTTTATTTGTTTTGTTTTGGTTAAGGATGGACCAGAAACCAGAACCAGAACCACATTTTCTAACTACTTCCCTATCCTCATCAGTCACTGGAAATTATGATGTCCAGACTGCAGTTGTAATTTAATCCCAGCCTGTGTTATTCAGCTTTAGATTTGAAAAATGGTCTATTTTTCAAGATGATGACAGAAGCCTGCAAAAGCCAGCTGGCCAAATTATAAAGTTACATTTATGTTTCATTACTATTAGTTATCAAATTTTCTTTGTAATTGATTCTATGGGGGTTGTGTATACAATTTATTCTGCCCAGTTGACCCCCAAATGCCTCCATTTTCAGAATTTGTCTGACTTTCCCCCCCAGAATTCAGAGGTAGAGAAATTCCATACTTAGTTTAAGCTCATCTGGTTATAAACAAGTTTAAAAAACAAATATTCTGCCATTCATGCTCCATCTCAATTATCCTCAGCAAGCAATTATATCTACATCTGAAAGAAACTTCCCCAGTCCACAGTTGCTGTTGTTGTTGAGTTGATTCTAATTCATGGTGATCCCATGTGTGAAGAATAAAACTGCACTCCATAGGGTTTTTAAGGTTATGACCTTTCAGAAGCGGATCACCAGGCCTTTCTTCCAAGGCATCTCTGGGTAGATTTGAACCATCAACCTTTCCTTTAGTAGTCCAGCACTTAACCATTTGTACCACACAGGGACTCCCAAGTCCACAGAGGCATAGACGTTTAGGTTGTTGGTACTGGAGGGGTTGAGAGGTCTTCTATCTCAGTGGGTTCACTGGATGGGAAGCCTGTTAGCAGTTGAAATGTTGACTACAGGGCTTAGGAAAGAGATGAGAGTTATTTGGGATAATAGGTGTTATGGATTGAATTGTATTCCCCTCAAAAAATAAGTCCTAACCTCTGTACCTGTGAATGTAGCTTTGTTTGGGGAAATAGGATTTTTTTGAAGATGTTATCAGTTAACGAGGTCATACTGTAGTAGGGTGGATCTTAATCCTTTCTGAGTGGTGTTTTATAAAAAGGGAGAAGAAACACAGAAACACGCACGCACACACACACACACACACACACACACACTCACAGGGGAAAGACAGACCACTTGATGATGAAGGCAGATGCATCTATAAGCAGCAAAGGAATGTCGAGGATTGCCAGCAACCACTAGAAGCTAGGATAGAGGCATGGAACGGTTCCTCTCTCAAGCCCTCAGGAGAAATCAGCACATCTGATACCCTAGTTTGGACTCCCAGCCTCCAGAAGTGTGAAACAATAAATTTCTGCTCTTTAAACCACCTACTTTGAGGCATTTTGTTATAGCGACCCTAAGAATGGGTGTTCAAAGTTTTGGACACAGGGAAAGGAATGGGAGGGGGAAGTTATAATTTTATTTTTCTTCCTACTAATGGTCAATGGATCATTTAAGAAAGATAAAACAAAAAGCTCCCTACCCATCAATCTCAGAATGTGCGTTTCTCCAGGACAAGGATCTTGCCATATCCCCTACGTCTACAACAGTACATGGCACGTTGCAAGCAAGTACTCAGGAAATAACTTGTTCACTGAATGCTGTATCTTTACATTATAATTCACAATGGCTCTGCTGTTCATCCAGGGGGACTGACAGTGTCTACTAATGTAATTAAATAAGCCAAAATGCTTAATAGCCATAAGCGTTTATTGCTAATCCATGGCCCATGTCTTCTAGATGGATTGTTTGAATCTCTTGTAATAAATACCCTAGCAAAATGGTTCAAAACAGTTATGAAGTGTAACAATTTTGAAGTAACCTAATTTTGAAATAAAATTGTATTGATTTTCAGCTGAATATTAAAACAACCGTGCAAAGCCCAGGTTATAACTTCTGTGCTCTTGTATGTGCTGTTCCCTTTGCCTGGGATTGCTTTCTCCACCCACCATCTCTGCACCCCGTCACCTGAGAAACCCTCCTTATGGCTCCCTGGGGTAGTTCCTTTTTCTGTCATGTTCCTACTGTACAATATATGAATTTACTAAAGCACTTATATTACATAGTATTTTTATTATTCCCTTCAGTTTTGCCCCTTCAGTGATTAAAAGCTCCAGAGGGCAAGGCCTTTAGCTACGTGTTAACCCTGGAACATTCACGATAACTAGCAGGGCTCCTATAGTTCAGATATAACATCAAAAAAATAAATTTAGTGAGTAGATTTAGATTAAAGTTGACGATTTTCTTTTCTCTTTCTGTGGTGCAGTGAAATGAGCACTAACATCATAGTCATAAACCTGGTCTGGTCTTCTACTGTTTATGTCTATGATTGAGGAAATATTGCTTTCACATTATATTGCTTTCACATTAGCCAGTCTTCTAAGTTGCAGACAACAGAATCCTCTCTACCTGGTCTAAGCAAATGAGATATATTAAGACACATACAGAGCTCACAATATTATAGAGGATGTGGAAGAAATAGACTTTAGTCTGAGCTGCTAGGAGCAACTCCGAAGACCATGCCATAGAAATGAGCTGCCGAAGGAGTTGCTGCTTTTATACAGTTAGGGAGCTGCCCAATCAGGGAGTCTCCACACCAGCTACAGACTCCACAATCACACTCCTCTGATGAACCCTGTACCAGTAAAGTGAATGTCTTTATCTTTGCCTGTCTTCTCACTCGTAAATTCACCTGGACAATGGAACCTAAATTATATTTAGGACTTTAGGTCTCACAGAAGGAGCTGTGTTGGCCCAACGGTTAAGCATTCGGCTGCTAACCGAAAGGTTGGTGAAGCACTCAGCAGCTAACTGAAAGGTTGGTGGTTCAAACCCAACCAGCAGCTCCACGGAAGAAAGACCTGGCAATCTGTTTCTGTTAAGATTACAGCCAAGAAGACCCTATGGGGCAGCTCTACTTTGTCACATGGGGTAGCTAGGAGTTGGGATCGACTCAATGGTTTGGGAACTGTTGTGTTGCTTTTCAGACTATGACTACAGAGAGGCACATTAGAAGTAGATTGAAATGGGAATTGAGCAGGTCAATCCACAGTATCTACCACTCAGCACCTCAGACTCCTTATGACCACAGTCAGCGTAATAATAATGACATTGATGACAACTGTGATGATAACTGACCTTCATTTGAGCACTTAACTTGTACAATGTGCTGTTTCTCATCCTTTACATGTCTTTACTTACTTAATTCTCAAAATAACACTTTTTTCATTACTCTAATCCTCATTCTAGGATGCGGAAATGGAGGTACAAAGCGGTTAAGTCACTTGCCTGGAGTCACAATGCTATTAACAGTGGAGGCAGGGAGTGAGGTCATGTTCTTAACCACCACGCTACACTGCCCATCCTCTCCACCACACAGGATTATTGAACAGTTCAAATCAGAACATATGAGTGGCGTGCTCTGTCACCTGTGAAACTGAAAACCAAACTGGCTGCCGTTGATTCGATTCTGACTTATAGTGATCCTATAGGACAGAGTAGAACTGTCCCATAGAGTTTCCAAGGAGTGGCTGGCGGATTCAACTTTTAACCACTGCACCACCAGGGCTCCTTTGTGAAGCAAATGTACTTTAGTATTTTTCTTAACCATATAGTATCTCGACTTTATTTTGGCACTCCCTCACAGCTCACTTTCTTAAAAGATACTAAAGTTGCAAGAATCATAGATCTTCTTCTAGAACAGTGCCCCAAAGTGTTGAGAGAGGTGAAGATCACTGTCCCCATTTCACAGAGCCAGTGACCGTGGCCCAGGGAGTTTAGCCATGGAGATGGTATGATAGGACCTGTGTCTCCCAGCTCCGAATTGTCTTTCCTCTCCTGCATCAAACAATTGAGAATGACCTTGGAGACTCCAGAAAGGAAATGCAGGTCTCACAGGCCTATTGTTCTCCATGCCATTCCCTCCGAGGCTTTGTGTGAACCACCCTGTGTCATGGCCAGAGGAGGGTTCTCTTTGGTTGAATTGGACACAGAAATAGTAACTTGGAAAGCTGAATTGTTTAGCAAAGGCAGGGGAGACCTGGACAGGCATTTCACTTTTTAGAGATCAATGGTATGACAAAACCCACATCAAAGAATCATAGTTTGTAGAAATATTAACAAAAGCTTTGGGGCACAAATTATACCCTATGTAATAATATAGCAGAGATTTTAGAATTGAATTCTGTCATTGTTCTAAGAGTACAGTTCCTGCACACAAAATCAGATACAGTGGGATATTTCCAATTAATATGAGTACTAAAGAATATAGTTTGAATGCATTGACTTGAAAAAAAAAGCCAAATAAGTAACATTTCATACCAATAATTGATATAAGAAATAAAACATTAAATATATAGTTGAAAGCATCAAAATGACATAATAATTTTCAGCCTTTTTATTAAAAGTAGTTTTAATTTTGACTCTGTCTTTAAAAGCTTCAACGTTAACTATATAACGCATAACTATGCTTAGGATTGAAAACGCAAATGTGCTCAATGACTCATATATTGCAGCAATAGCTAAGTTGCAAGGAATTAACATGGAAGTTTAACCAATTACAGATTTTTTTTCCTGCCACTGTGGCAGAAAATACTTGCTTGAAACCGTTTCTGTTCCTGTAGTAATTGTCAAAGAAGTGCTTCTTGCCCATACACTTCCACAATACATTATAGAATCCTTCTGTGATGCTTGTCATCTCTTCACAGGCTGTGTCTGGAAGTTTCTAGAATGTTTGCCCAGGTCAGAGGTTTTAACAATATTCGCTTGTTTGTTTTGTTTTCCAAGAAGAAATCTTGCATGGAACTCTAGTGGCTCAGGGCTGAGCTTGCGGGAGACAGCCAAGGACATTTGTAAGATGGTTATACTTGGCTTTGTACATCGGTGTGCTACTTAAATAACTAGAGGATGGTTTCAGGGGCCCACTGGACCGACTATGAGACAGATTGGAGCTAAACTCCACCGATCACCTGACCTCCATAAGCTCCTACCCTGATTGGTGGACCACAGTGATGTTTTGGGTCTCCTGGAATAGACACTTCCTCTGGATACAGATTTTGGACTTGCCAACCTCCACAATCATGTGAGCCAATTCCTTAGAAAAAAAAACTCACGCTGGCAGGCTGAAATCTCTGGCAGTCTTGAGTCCAAAATCCAGCAGTTTGGGTGCATTGGACACAGGCTAGAAACTCTGGGAAGGATATCTATGCTACAGTTTACAGTTTCGAGGCAAATCCTTCTCTCTTTGGAAAATCTCAATGTTAACTCTGAATCTTAGCAAGAGTCACTCTCTGAGCCCCAGTTTCCCCATCTTTTTATTTGTGTGATCTTGAGAAAATTGCTTAATTGCCTTGGGACTCAGGTTTTGCAGGGATACATATTAGTACCTCCTTCCCTGGGCTGTTGTAAGGAGGGAAGGGGTAATGCCCACAGCATTCATAGCACAGTGCTTGGCATATGCGCTGAGAATAAGTGAGTTGCTTAAAGACAACAGGCCACCTGCTCTTGTTTTTACCCTCCAAGGATTAGCTCACTGCTCTGAGACTTCTACCATTCGACTGGCCAGCTGGGTTTTGCCTGCCCGGCATTAATAACCCCATTGGTCATCGCTGTTCCGATTTCACTTAGTCTTAATGGAATTGCAAAACCAGGAGTCCTTGCCCAGTAGGTGGGCATCTGATCCACTTGAGGCTGACCAGGTGCTCTCTTCTGGGTGTTTAAATCTTGAAGGAAGAGAATTAGAACTGGTTTATTAGATGACGGCCCTTCCACTAAATTCCTATTTGTGTTCCAGTAGAAAAAACAAAAACAACCAACCAGTTGCTGCTGAGTTGATTCCGACTCATGGCACCCCCATGTGGGTGAGAGTAGAACTGTGTTCCATGGGGTTTTCACTGGCTCCTTTTTCAGAAGTAGATTGCCAGGCCTTTCTTTTGAGGCATCTCTGGATGGACTCCAACCTTCAACCTTTTGGTCAGCAGCGAGCACATTAACTGTTCAACCACAGTAGCTGAAGGCTATTTCTGTTACTTATGCTCAACCGTATGGTAACCAGAATCAGGCCTCCAGCGTTCTGCCATCCAACGGGAGAGCGAGCTGTTGGGCTGCCCTGGCATTTCTCACCCACCTGCAAGGCCAAAAACTCTGGGAGACAAGTGGGAGGTGGAAACTGCCCCTAGGATTCAGAGCAGGATCACCTTATCCAGCTTCTCTTACTCCCCCTTCTAGAAAATGTCTCTCCCAACCCGCCTGTCTTCCTAGTTTTACTTTTTTTCCACTAAAAAAACCCCTTGCCTCATATCCTCTTTACTAACCACCTCCCTCAGCAGCACCTCATTCCTCTGCCACTTTTACAAGCACCATATATGAGAAATACATACTTCTTAAAATAAAACTTTTGAAGGCACATTGATACAGAACCTAATGAGATATGCCATCAGAGAAGTAGTTTTACCTCACCCTTTGTTATTACTAAACCCCTTTAAAAGTAAGCAGACTCCTTGGTGTGGGCCCCTCTCCTCCCTGGTCCTGGAACAGCATGTCACACCGTGACACCAGGGTCACAATCTGGAACCACGAGGCTCCCTCGATTCTGAGAAATATACAGCTATATTTCCACTCACCACCCATCCCACCCCCTTCCACTCTGGTTAAATATTAGTTATGCAAAACGTCCCCCCCTTTTTCTTAATGAGGCACCATCGCTCATATCTTAAAAAGTGGCAAAGTGCCTCTTTAACTTCTGTCCTTTGTTTGTGCCTTCCCCTCCTTCTCTATTCAGATTAGCTTGTGACATCATTCCTGGCACAAGGTGTCAGTCAGGGGGGACATTAATTTGTTTGAGTGGATGTGTTTCAAAGTCACTTTGAAAAAAAAAGATTCGTTACAGTTTATATTGTTAGAAAACACACAGCTCTTGGTATAGCAGTTTAAAAAAATATATTTTTATATTTCTCTTGAAATAGTAACTTTTTAATAGCTTATTTAATTAAAAAAAATCAATGGGGAAATGAAAGGATTCTAATCTTCAAAGTCTCTTCCTGCAGATACCATGTATCGATAATCATCAATCATCATTCAACTGTGAAGTAATCGTTCATTTTCTTATTATGCTCACAAAGGATTAGGGGCCATGTGAATGAGCTTACTCAGCAAGCACCAAAAGAAGAACTCAAAAAGATACATAGAAAATGCTAACTCTGGTTTGGCGAATCAAGAAAAGTCAGCAGGTTGCAAAGATGTCTTGCAAATAGGTTAGCGGAAGACACCATGGATTGGTTAGCTCCGTATCACTTATAAACCCTGTTTTCCCTTGTCTTCCTCTACTCAAGAGGCTGGAAAGCTAAAATATTTTCTCAGACTCCCTTGCAGCTAGAGGTGACCATGTGACCCAGTTCTGGCCAATGAAGTCTATTCTGCTAAGACTTTCTGTTTCTTTGATGAGGCTTTCTATTTTTTATCTATTTCACGTGTGTTTGAAATTACTTGTTGAAGCATTTTTATCATGGCCACTTTAAAATCTTTGTCAAATAATTATAACACCTCTGTCATCTCTGTGTTGGCATCTATTGTTTTTTTTTTTTCATTCATTTTGAGATATCCCTGGTTCTTGGTATGACAAGAAATTTTTTATTAAATCTTATACATTTTTATGTTATATTATGATAATTTGGATCTTATTAAAGCTTCTGTTTTAGCTGGCTTTCTCTGACAACACTTCAACAGGGGAAGGGTGGTCATCACTTCTTTACTGGCGGGTGAAGGTAGAAGTCCAAGTTCCCCATCTGGCCTTCATTGACACCTGAGAGTAGGACTCCCTGCTACTGCTGGGCAAGGTGGGAGTTCCAGCTCCCCACGTGATCTCCTCTAAAACAGTAGGGTGGGAGGTTCATTACCAGCCTAGAGGGATGAAAGTCATGGCTCCCTACTTCGCCTTCTCTGACACCACCCTGGGTGGGTGGGGTGTTGGGTGTTTTGTTATAGTTTTGTGAAGGTGGAAATCAAGGCTCCCCCTAGGCCTTGCTGGCATGGGTGGGGAAGGCACAGTTTCTTTTCTCCTGGGTGTTTAGCTGGAGTAGAGCTCTTATTGTCTAAAAGTTTTCTGTTTTCCTAGGCTATCCCTTTCCTGGTCCTTTAAAACAGGCTTTCCAAATCAAACTTGCTGCCGTTGAGTGGATTCCAACTCATAGTGACCCTATAGGACAGAGTAGAACTGCCCTATAGGGTTTCCAAGGCTGTAATCTTTACGGAAGCAGACGGCCACATCTCTTTCCCTCAGAACGACTGGTGGGTTCAAACCATCAACCTGTCTGTTCTCAACAGAGCGCTTAACCACTGCATCATCAGGGCTCCTTAAACAAGCTTTAGTTGGGGCTTTTTATCTGAGTCTGTTGATGTTTCTGTGTTGCCAACCTCTTCAGCTCTAAGTTTGGGATATGTGATGCAAAACAAAACAAACAAAAACTCATCACTGTCTTGTTCCCTGGGTCCTGAGGTTCCTAGCTGGTCTGTCTTCTCTCCACCTTTCAAAGTCTTCTCATGTTTGTTTTACATATAATGCCTGGAGATTTTACTTATACTTAGCAGAGGTATAGGGGGAAATTATGCTACTCCGTTTTCTCAGAAACGAAAGTCTATGAGATGTGTTCTGAAGTCATGAGGTGGGCTTCTTTTAAAAGGGAAGAGATCAGCTGCTAGCACCCTTGCCCTTTGCCCTTCCCCTTCCTCCCTTCTTCTTACCTGAAGCATGAGCTTGATGCCTGGAGATAGAGTGAGCATCACCATGAAAGCCAGATGCAACAGGTAACAGAGCTGGAAGATAGAAGGGGCTTGAGTCACCATTTTATGAGTAGCTTGCCAATTCTTGATACAAGGAAAAAATAAATCACTATGTGCTTAAGTGGAGGACTGATGGCGCAGTGGTTAAGAAGTTGGCCGCTAACCAAAAGGTCGGCGGTTCGAATCCCCCATCTACTCCTTGGAAACCCTGTAGGGCAGTACTACACTGTCCTATATGGTCACTATGAGTTGGAATCCACTCAACAGCAAGGGGTTATATGTTTAAGCCATTGTTGTTAACAGTCAAATTCAATTCTAATAAATATAAAGCTCAATTGTTAGATGAACTGAAGAATCAGTAAGTAGTAATTATCCCATGGATTTCATTTTCTCTTTTCCTCTCTCTCAACTCTTCTTCCCTTACCACTAATATCTTTAGTTTGTCCACGGACTCAACACCTTAGGATATCTTTGAGTTTTGCAAAAATACACCTTCTTTGGTGCATTTGCCTTTTTTATGTTGTGTGATGGTTGAGATTGTGTGTCAATGTGGCTAGGCCATGATTCTCAGTGTTTATATGTGATCACTCTCATGATGGAATTTGCTGTGAGTAGCCAATCAGTTGAAAGCGAGTGTCTTTGGGGGTGTGGCCTGCATCTGAACATGAGCAGGCTTTCTGGCTTTTTGCCTTCTCTGAATCCTGTGGTTGCCTCCTGTTTGTCTGACCTCCAGTTCTTGGGACTTGAGCTACCAGCTTATCTGCTGATCTTGGGACTTGTTGACCTTCACAGCCTGTGAGCGGGAGCCCTGCTCTCTGACCTGCCGATCTTGGGTTCTCCAGCCCCTGCGGCTATGTGAATTGAGAGAAGCCTCTATCCTGATCCATAGACTTGGGATGTTCCAGCGTCTATAATTGTGTGAACCATTTTCTTGATATAAATCTCTTTATATACATATGTTTATACATTTTACTGGTTTTGCTTCCCTAGAGAACCCAGCCTAAGACATGTTGTTTAAGCTCATAGGACAATAAGTCATCATGAGTGATCTGAAATTAAAAAAATGCTTTATATCATTTTAAAATAAAATCGAATTTTCAGATCTAACATTATGAGTAAAACTACCTTTTAACTGTATAGGACTTATATATATACTTATCAAAAAAAACCCCAACCCATTGCCATCAAGTTGATTCTGACTCATAGCAATCTTATAGGACAGAGTATATTTGCGCCATAGGGTTTCCAAGGAGCAGTGGGTAGATTTGAACTGCTGACCTTCTGGTTAGCAGCCTGCGTTCACTGAACCACCAAGGCTCCATATATATATACACACACACACACACATACATATTTATAAATACATATATACACATATATATGTACACACATATATATACAGTATATATAGTTGTTGCTAGTTGCCCTCTAGTTGATTCCAACTCATGGCGACCCCATGTGTGCAGAGTAGAACTGCTCCATAGGGTTTTCAATGGCTGTGGACTTTCGGAAGCAGATCAGCAGGCCTGTCTTCCGAGGTGCCTTTGGGTAGGTTTGAACCACCAACCGTTCAACTAGCAGGTGAGCACTTAACTGTTTGCACCACCCAGGGACTCACTCCCTCTATATATATCTATATATATATGAAAGCCAGAGCTTCTGTAAGGTGGAAGCACACTATATGTATGTATACATATATATGTACCTGTAAAAAACCAAAACCCTTTGCCATCGAGTCGATTCCAACTCATAGTGACCCTGTAGGACAGAATAGAACTGCCCCATAGGTTTTCCAAGGCTGTAATCTTTATGGAAATAGACTGCCACATCTTTCTCCCATGGATTGGCTAGTGGGTTCGAATAGCCAACCTTTCAGTTAGCATTCGAGTGCTTAATCACTTCGCAACCAGGGCTCCTCGTATATATGTGCATATATATTTACATGTGCATACATATAATCTCTTTTGATCTTCACTATAACCCTATGAGGTGGTTATTAATATTTCCCCCGTTTGGTAGATGAGGAAATTGTGGCTCTGAGAAATGCAGCGTTTTTCCCAAGGTCTGATAAATGATGGATACACCTTTCAAACTCAACTCTATTTGACTCTGAAAGCAGTGCTCCTAACCACTGGGCAATTGTCTCCAAATTTCACCCTTTACAATATTTGGCAAGAAGTTTTCTGATAGACATGGGAAAATTTTAAGTGTAAAAATAATATAAGCTGTAATTTAGACTGGGATTGGCAAACTTTTTCTGTAATGGACCAGACAATAATTATTTTAGGCTTTGCAGATCATATGGTTTGTTTTATTATTTTCCTTTTACAACCCTTAAAAACGTGAAATCATCCTTAGCTCACAAGCCAGACAAAAAAGGATGCTGGGCAGATTTGGCCTTGGGCCTGCTGGACCACTGGGAAATCAAAGGTACTCCTAGATGGGTCTTGTGCTTCTTGCTTTGTGGTGCAATAATGTTCCTGATAGGAATAACCCAGATGTCTTTGCTCCATTGGACAACAGTCCTCATCTCTTACCTGCATAGAGGTGGCAGGATGACTAATGTAGGCTGGCGAGGGGAGTTTTGTCTGAGTTTTGCTGATGAGCAGATCAGATCCCTGAATGTGGGACTTTGGCTAACACATACAACTTCCGTGCTTATTGTCCTAATACGTAGGCATGTTGACTAATGGTTTCCTGCTTTTCCTCATTAGGGCACATTTCTCAGTTCCATCAAGATATGTCCCTTAGGTGGATATTTGAGCTTATATCTGGGCCATCTCTAACTAGTAAAACCAGTTGCTGTCGAGTCGATTCTGACTCATGGCGACCCCGTATGTGTCAGAGTAGAACTGTGCTCCATAGGGTTTTCAGAGGTTGATTTTTTGGAAGCAAATCACCAGGACTTTCTTCCGAGGCACCTGTGGGTAGACTCAGACCTCCAATGTTTTGGTTAGCAGCTGAGCGGGTTAACTGTTTGCATCACCCAGGGATTCCACCGTGCCATCTCTAGGATGCTTTTGTCACCTGGTGGTGGTATAGACGCTGCGCTGTAGAGGTTGGAGCAGATCTCTGGGTGTTGCCTGTGGAGTGGTACTTGTTTTGCTGGGTAAGTGGGAAAATCACTTGAATTGTCAAAGTTTCAGTTTCCTCACTTGCAAAAAAGAGAATGTTGATGTTAGCATATGGAATAACCTTGGAAACATGCTAAGTGAAATAAGTCGGTCACAAAAGGTCAGATATTGTGTGACCCCACTGATAGGAAATATCTAGAACAGGCAAGTATATAGAGACCAAAGTTTCTCCAGATTCGGCACGTGTGTAGAAGTCACAGAGCAGGTAGGAGAGGAAAAGGGGAATCGTTGCTTAGGGGGCTCTGAGATTCTGTTAAGGTGATGGAAAAATTTGTAAAGGGACAGTGGTGATGGTTCCAAAACATGATGAATGTAATTAGTGTTACTGAATTGCACCTGTAAAAAAAGTTGAAATGGCAAATGTTTTGTTATATATATTCGTACAAAAAAAAAAAAAAGAGGTAAAAAGGAAAAAGAGAGTGTTGACATAGATCATCCATAAACTCCCTTCCACAGTGATGTTAACTTCACAGTGATGGTCATATTGAAAACATCACTTCCTACAAGACCTTCGAAATGCTTGGAATCCATTAACTGGACACCTGTGTTCTCTCTATTGAGTACGAAAGACTCTTCATCAAGAGGCTGAGTGTCCCATCTCAAAAATCTTCTTACTTTAAGATGAAAACATTGGGCCTTAAAATGTTGAAGCAATACTTCAACATTCTATATTATTGAGGGTATGGAGGAGGCCTGGTGGTGCAGTGGTTAAATGTTTGGTTGCTAACTGAAAGGTCGGCAGTTTGAACCCACCAGCCACTCGGCGGGAGAAAGGTGTGGCAGTCTGCTTCTGTAAAGATTACAGCCTTGGAAACCCTAGGGGGTAGTTCTACTCTGTTCTGTAGAGTTGCTATGAGTTGGAATCGACTTGACGGCAACAGGTTTGTTTTTTATTGAGGGTATTTCTGGAAATTCACTGTGGAGAATTAAAAATATTCAGACAACCCACTTTTACTTTTCTTCCAATTTTCTGTATAATTCTAGTTAGCTGCATAGTTGCCACTGTTTTCCATTTCCCTTCGCATGTAGAGCGAGAAACTCATTGTGAACTTTATGCTGGAATATGAGTCTTTCGTAAAAATATCCTATTTGAGACACGTCTCTTTTTCTTTAGGATTTATTTTTGTTTTTTTAATTGTACTTTAGATGAAGGTTTACAGAACAAACTAGTTTCCCATTAAAGAGTACACATATTGTTTTATGACATTGTTTAACAACCCCACAACATGTCAACACTCTCCCTTCTCAACCTTGGATTCCCTATTATCAGCTTTCTTGTCTCCTCCTGCCTTCTAGTCCTTGTCCCTGGGCTGTTGTGCCCCTTTAATCTTGTTTTGTTTTATGGGCCTGTCTAATCTTTGGCTGAAGGGTGAACCTCAGGAGTGACTTCATTACTGAGCTAAAAGGGTGTCCGGGGGCCATGCTCTCGGGGTTTCTCCAGTCTCTGTCAGGCCAGTAAGTCTGTTTTTTTGGAGACACGTCTCATTCTTGACGACTGAGTAGAGGAGTCAGTGTCTTTGTAAAATGTGAGGGGAATCTTCTTGGAAAAAATTTAGCAGTTGTATTGAGCTTTAAAAGTATTCACATCTTTTGACCCTGGAAGTCTTTATCTATTAATCTGTCTCAAGAAGCAAACAGTAATTAATGCTGATAAATTCATGCACAAATATGCATATTATCACATTATTTATAAAGATATTAGGGAGATCTTTAATATTTAGCAATAAAGACATGGTTAAAAATTATGGTACCACTGCTCAGTAGAATATTATGATGCAATTAAAACAATGTTAACAAAGATACACAAAACCACAAGGACACTTTTAATGCTAAGTGACAACAAGGAAGCAACAAAAATTGAATGCAATGTTTGTTTACAACTATGCAAAAAAATAGCATGCTACTAATTAGTGTGCATTTGGGTGAAAAATTATGTGCTGTGTAGTTATTTTGTTAAATATTCACAGCAACTCTGGGGCTTATAAGATTATTCCCAACTTTACACATGAGGAAACTGAAGGTTAGAAAACCTAGCTTGTCCAAGTTTAGAGAGCTAAGAAGTGGCAGAGCTAGGATTTGAACCCTCGTCTCTCTGATTTGGAGTCCCTGGGTAATACAAACACTTAACAGGCTCAACTGCTAACCAAAAGGTTGGAGATTTAAGTCCACCCAGAGGCACCTCAGAAGGAAGGCTTGGTTGTCTACTTCCAAAAAATCAGCTATTGAAACCCCTGTAGAGCACAGTTCTACTCTGATACACACGGGGTCACCATGAGTGAGCATTGACTCAACTGCAACTGGTCTCTGATTCTAAAGCTTTGGTTATACAACTTCCTATGAATTACTTTAAAACGTTATCAAAATCTAAGGGGTGTGAGTGAGTTCCTCTATCTTTGCTGAAGTGTCATGGAATTCTAAGCTGGAGGAACGGCTTAGGGATTGCTGGGCACTCCCTGACTCAACCCTGTTGCCCAAATCCTCCAAACGAAGTTTCCTCTGGCTTCTCTCCAAAGAGCAACAACATTCTTCTGGAAAGACGAGATCTGGTGACTGACTCTGTGACCACAGCAGGAACAAATTGCTGTTCTTTGGAAAGCCCTTGGCCTTCAAGGATCACTCTGGAAAGGAGAGTTTCCAGCTTTAACACTTTAACCAGCACACCTCGTATCCCTCACTAGTTCTTTTCTTCTTTCTTTAACATCTGCATGTGGATGCAATAAAAGTGTGCTGGGATGCTGGACGCTGGGTGGAGAGGAAGCGCATGAGTGGTGTAATTGAGCTGTTATTGCCTGCCTCTCCGGCACACATTAGCTGAATAAAACATGTAGTCAATAAAACACAACAAAACAATACAGCGAAGCCCTCTGGTGCTCTCTTATTGGGTGTTATGCAACCCAGAAACCTGTGGCCATAACGAGGAGAAGGAGGGAAACTTAACACTTGCAAGAACAAAGGCACTCAGGCACTAGGCTGGAAAGAGTGCTAGCTGAGTGCAAGTCATATTCTCTGGGCACCTGGAAGCAGTTAGCTTTGAAAACCGTGCAGGCTTCAGGGATTTCAGTGGTCACAGGCCCTCCTTGGGATCTTGTTAGGAACAGATATAGAAATGTGCTTTTCATTAGGGAAGTCATTGATCCTTTTCAATGATAAATTTATTAGCCGTTGGCAGAAAGATCATTTGCAGCCCTGCCCCCTTTCATTTTGGGACAAGACCCAGGGTTGGGGACAGCCCTAGGTGCCAAAGCCTTTAGGCTGTGATTTAAGAAAGTGGTCTCTTTTGACCAGTGGAAAATTGCAAACCAAACCTCAACGCCTTCTTAGTCTTCTCAAGCCCAAAAGGAAACGGGAAGTTTTTATTGTCAGTGCTTTGTTAAGAAACTTTCTGTAAAGTAGGCCAGTGCGATTTGTCTATTTTAGGTTTTAGAAACATTTGTTCTCCCCACAAGAGGTATTTTAAATACCTCCAGGACTAAGATTGCAACCCCAAACAACTCATTAAAAAACTATTTTTTTTTTTTTGCCTAATTTTAAAACAAATATTGTTGTTGATGATGATGATGACCAATAGCCAGGTCCCCACTCTGAGCCTCAGCTGTGCCCATCCCTGGGGTGAAGACCTGCCTCAGCCATCTGGGGGAGGCAGGGGTAAGGCTGCCAGGAGCTGATGTGCACGAGGGATTGAGGAGCCCCCTGGGATGGAACTCACCCCAGGTAGAATGAAAGAGGATAATCTTGGCCAAGTAACAAAAACTGAGTCATCAGTGAGAAAAGGTCATTCCGAGTCGAGCCTGATGTATGTTTACTGAGATTTGTCTCCCAGCCCAGGCTCAGATGGATTCATGTCTGAGTGCTGTGGTGGGTTGTGGAGGGCCGTCTATAAAATGTGAAAGTGCTGGTTCAGTAAAAACTCTGCAAAACATTGGAGGCATGAACAGATAAGAGAGTGTAGGATAAATAGGGGAGAGGGCTCTTCTTCATAGGTGCTGGATGCCTTCTGGGGATACTCAGCAGAGACGGCTGTTGCAGGAGAGGAGAAATACTGCAGATGGCCCATGGTGACAGACTGGATTTGTTTTGTAAGTATGTGTTAGAGCCTCCCGATGTTCTCCCAAAGTTAATTGGGTGTGTTTGCATGTGCACATGAGTGGATGATGTTTGTGCAGGGGTAGACTTTTCTGTGGGCTATGGTCCTACACTAGTTGGGGGTAGGAGGGAAAAGAGAAACATGGACTACATTTTTTTTCCTTTAAGATTGGTCTTGCTAAGAGTTGTAAGCACTTTGAAAACAGCCATATGAATATTGCACAAAGGTGTCACAATAATTTGAGCTTGGATACATAAACATACTATGGTAGTAACTGAACCTCCTCTGATGGATTAATCCCATTGCTAAGCTTTACACTTTAAAATATGGCCTGCACACAGAAGCCTGATGTACTTACAATCCCCAAGCGACTCTAGAAGAATAGCTTCTCATTCTTGTGCTGCAGCATATGTGGAAAATATCTCTGCTACATGGAAAGGACTTAAGCATTTTTGTTTCTTCATCAAATAGAGAGATGACTGGTGCAACATATTGAACTCCATTTCTCACACACAGAAGTCATGACTTATGCGTCTTACGTGCTACCCCAACATCTCAGTCTTCATTTTGGAATACAATCTGGAGCAATTTCTCTCCATTTATTCCTGACCCACTCTGAATAAAAGAAAACACAGTTGTCCTTGTACAGGTCAGTGAAGTGTTTCTAAAGACCATTTTTCCTTAGTGCTTGGATAAACTATTACAGAACTAACAAACCTCTCGGTAAAAATTGTGATGCAGCACAAATGAACAATGCCAGTATGAGCTTGTGGTAAAATTTTTTATTCTTAAGATTCTAAACTCCCCAATCTACATGTCTTGCAAACCTCCCCAAACAGTCTGAAGTGTATCATTTTTTCACATGAAAACTTTTTACATTTTTATCTGTAAACATTTTCCTCTGTTCCATCCATCCATCCATCCATCCATCCGTCCATCCATGTCTTCCTACTTTTCTTCCATAATTGATGGCCTACCATGAACTAGTAGTTTAGGGTCGTATTCTTATTTCTACTACAGTTTTTTTCTTACCTGAATGAGAATCCAAATCTGAAATACAGCTGATAATGTTGGCAGGTGAGTTTTATCAAGCAAAATAAAACAATTTATCCAACGTACCATGCCAGGCCTGGGAGAGGGGGTTATGTACATTGTACCATCCCTGTCCCACCCCTCAATGCTTCACATACATGAGACATCATGGAACAAGCTCTGAATGGTGAAAGGACTTCATATTGTCGTATCCCATTGATAGTTACAGAAAGAAATACTGAATAATAATAATTCCAAAATAAGTTTAAGAGACCCCTTTTTATCTAACTGGGAGGTAGTGAGTATCAAGGCTCAGAACACAGAGACATCTGGAGTGAGATTTATCTCACTCATTTAGTCAACAAATACTTATTGAATACCTACCAGGTGCTAGGAGTCCCTGCTCAGGCTTCAAAACATTATACCAGGTTGCAGTCCTACGTGGACACCACTTACGCCTTTAATTTTGTTTTGAAGGCTCATTTTGAGTGGGAATTAAGTTTTAATTTGGTTTCATTTTTGTTTTTCATGCTACCTCTTATCTGTCTAATGATCTTGCTGTATTTCTACTGGACCTACAGGTTCCCCACCCCTATCCCTAGGCCCCTGGTCTAGAACCAGGTCTTATAATATCTTCAAGGCTCTAGCTCGGTTATGTTACTGAGGATATCACAGATCCAACTGCAGAACCAGTGGGTGTTTATCCATATTGCCCAGTCTATGCTTTGGCCCCTAACCTCTGTAGCTCCACTACTTTCTATGAAATTGTAGTATTTTTTTTCCAGCCTCCAAGCCTGGCTCTTATCCCATTTCTTATGGAAATTTTCACCCGTCAGTCCCAATGTGAGCTGAACTCCTGGGCACTGCTACCTTTTTTTTGGATCCAAAGCCCAGCAGTTCTTCAAATTTATTTCTGTTCATCACTTTATGTTTCTGTTCCATTTCTGGTCCATGGAGATTTTGTTTTGTTTTGAGTTGGCTAATGTCATTTGGCTTTCCCATTTCTATTCTTTATCACTGTTAAGCATTTAGAGCCGAGAAGGCATCTTGAAAAGTGCTTCTCTAGCAGTAATCACTGTGTTATCTTGATCCCAAGTTCTTATGTTGGTTTCTATTTATACTTGACCTTTAATTGATTAAAAAAAATGTATCACTGCACCAATCTTAAAAAAATTATAATTTCTGGGAAATGGGCCAACCATTCAGATGATGACAGCTGAGAGCAGTTTGCATCATAGGACTATCATGGTCTTTCAGGTTGTGAGAGTGAGTTTAGCTTTCAATCACTCTGACTGTGATAAATATGTCGGGCAAGGCTAATGTGCAAATGGGGTTATATGGTCTCCATGGTGGGAAGAAAAAGATATAAGTATGAAAATCTGAACTTCTGTCTCCTGTTGTCCTGGAGGAGAGGTTGGAAACCTGTGGCTTATCTGGCAAAAATGGCAATTGAATCAGGCTTAGCCTTGTTCTTGCCTTCTGCATCTTTCCTTTTATTCCTCATAGCTTCTGCATTTATTAGATCTCAAAACTTGAGGGCTGGTGGATTGTTGTTCAGAAATGTTTGCTCCTCATCCCTCAAACTCCATGGGGGAGTATACTTCCCAACCTTTTGACTTTGGGCTGCGCTGTCGTTTTCTTTGGCTAATCAGATGGTAGTGGGTCTTCTGTGACTAAAAGTTTAAGACACACTTTTGCAATTGGGCTTGCTCTTTGGAGTTTCTGCTTTCACTACTAGATGAACATACTGGTCTCAGGAGGAAGATAAAAGGCATATGGAGCAGGGCAACGCCCGTCTAACATCCCAGCTGAGCTGAGTTTATATTAGTCCATATGAAGCTGAATTGCAGCACATGAGGAAGCTTACCAAGACTGGCAGAGCGACCTAGCTGAGCCGAGTCACATCAGTTGACCCTCAGTTGATCCACATATACGTGAGCTAAATAAGGACTTACTTTCTATGCCACTGATACTTTGTGGTTCTTTTTTACACAGAAATAGCTAAAATACCTGAGGCAAACTACACCTCTTCCATCACTACTCATCTTACCAGGACCTTGCACCCCCTTTTGGAACCCTAGTCTCTTCTTCTTCCTGTCTCCCGAATATCTTAGTTCGCGTTACTACTATTTTATCTCAATATATTT
The DNA here is from genome assembly GCF_000243295.1 of Trichechus manatus latirostris. Lineage (NCBI taxonomy): Eukaryota > Metazoa > Chordata > Mammalia > Sirenia > Trichechidae > Trichechus > Trichechus manatus. The sequence continues at coordinate 4,391,796 of NW_004444122.1, read as the reverse complement.
TTCTGTTTCCTATTCAGAACACCTGCTTTTTATCCCCATGTCTAATTAGAACTGGAGTCTTACCTTGCCTGTTCCATTCATCCTCCCATGAATTAGCGCTATGCCCCCAACCGAAGTACACTGGCTAGAGCCTGCTCTCTGTTGATATCTGATTTTGCACTTACCTGAATTTCTACTGAAATACTTTATTTCTTGGCTCCACTCACCTACTCTGAGATTATAGCATTTTTCCTCTTCTACCACCAAACACCAGTCCCCTTTTAAACAGCTTCCTGCAATTTTCTTTTATTAGTTTTTGCTTGTAGTGCTTTTAAACCTTGTTATTTTTTCCCCTAAGTATAATAGTAACATTTGGAATATACAGACAAAACATCATAATCATCCATAAACCTATCACCCAGGGATAATTTCTGTTAATATTTTGATATATTTTATCCCACTATCAGGCTGAGCCTAGACCTTAGTCATGCCTCTACCTTTCTCCTCTATTTTGTTATATGTACTTGGCCATGATCCATCCTTTTGGAGTTGTACCTCTAGAATGACATAACATGGACTGCCAGCAGAGATTGGCTGAGGAAGGGAGGTTATGGTGAGAAGCATCTAAAAAATGGAAGCCATCAACTCTTCACAGAGATGAGACAGAGAAGAAAGAGAGAGACACCAAGCCATTTAGCTGCCCCAACAAGAACTCCTGGGGCATTACTGTGGTGGGATTTCTATAAGGGGGCTCTCATCTGTTGGTCTACAACCCAGAAGCTAGGACTCATGCACTTGAACCAATCCATACCTTGTTTGTCTTTGGCCTCCTTTCTTGTTTTTGTGCTACTCATCAATCTCTTTGTTCACATGGTACTTCTACAGGCAGGGCACACCACTAGCCTCTTAATTTCAATCACTCCTTAACCTTGCCTCCTTGATGCCACCCTCCATGATCCCTGATTGGACCTGGGTTTCCTTAAGTCTTGTCCACTATATCTTACAGACTACCTCTTGGGGGAATCACTTCCGTTTGTGCCTAATATTAGGCATTAAGAGTCAATTCTTAATTGTTGAGCTGGTGCATGTTTTGTTATATATACTTTCACCATAATAAATAAAAAGTCAATTCTTATAATTTTGGATGTCAGGGATTACCTTCTTTCTAAGTTCTGGGAGCATCTCCTATAGCTCTCTGCATGCTGACTACACAACACAGAAATTTGATTTATGCATTCATGTCCACTCAAGGTTGTCTAACACATTCACTGGCTGGGTATTTGACTTGGCAAACACTAAGAGGGAGCGTGTGGCTATTTGCAGAGAGTGATAAATGCCATCGTTTCAATGGAAAATATAAATCGGTGATGGCTTACCCAATGCTTCTAGCTTACTTTACATTGAAACATTCTATTGAACTTAGCCTAACTGCAGAATTCTTATAAATAAACAATCCTTCTTGGATGTTATGACTGTGGGCTCACTGCCAAGTGCAAGCATTCCTAGTCTGCGGCATGAAAATCCAGTGAAATAGAACATAAAAACCAAATGAGAGAGGGGAGAGAGATATGATGGAGCGAGTTCCTTGAGAGCAATCATGCCTGTGGTTGCTTTTGCAAAGTACTGTGCATCCAAATGCTCAGAGGAGCCCTCCACGAGAGGGAAGCCGGCTTGCCAATAGTTACAGAAACTCCTGAAGGCTGAGTGAGCTCTGTGCCTCTGCATAGCTGGCGTTGGATACTGTCACTCACCCATCTCCCTGCCACTTTTGAAGAATAGCGACTTTCTACTTTGAATATCAATGTGTGAAGTCAACTGTCCCCTAATCTATACCCACTGCTAGGGCAGTTCCAGGGTTTCAGATTAAATACTCCAGCACAAATCTCTTTAAATCTTTCCTAAATAAGAAATTATGCAGAGGCTCTCTAGTGAAAGATTCTCGCTCCCAAGGAATTAAAACATTGGGCTCTGTTTGCTCTGCCAAGAACAAAGTAGCTCAGGAATCAGCTCTCTAATTGGCTAATGTCGTTCCGTCCCGCTGAGAAGCTGCCTTGCTTGGCCTCACACTTTCTCCGCAGGACCAGTCACCGGGCCAGTGTCTAACTCGGGCTCAGGGATTATTTTCTCTGATTCCATTATTCATCCAGTGGTTTGCACTAAAACGACTGCAAAATGAAACCTTCCCAGCAAGCAGAGTCAAATAGAATTATTGGACCCTTTGCTGCACTGCTTTGCTTGCTCTGGAGAATTAGGTGTGTTTTTCTTTGTTGGATAAAATGCAAATATTTTTCCTCTATTTTAGATTGGTAAGTTATTTGTTCTCACAGACCTGGGAAATATGCAATAATCTACGTTGCTGTCATTATTGTGATATTGCCTAGGTATTAGAAATTAAATTTGCCTAAGCCTTACTTTAAAAGCTTGAAATAACTGCTCAATGCTATCTAGACATTTAGTGAAATGTAACTGTAAGATATACTGCCTCGATATGTATAGAGGGAAAGGTAAACACAGGATTATATAGAAATTTTTTAAATTTCACAGTAGTCATTTGTTTATAGGTTACAAAGAGACTTGCCTTTTTTGCAAACCACTGGATAAATTGTAACGTCTCTCTTCATTCTATAGACCATGGAGGTGTTTTTAAGGAAAGGATTAACTAACAGGGTCAGATTTTCGTTTTAGAAATAGAACTCTGCTGAAGTGAGGGGGAGGAGTTGAGATACTGGGCTGAGAACCAACAGACACCAGGAATTCGGAAGAGTGAGTGGATTTAGGCGATACATTCCTGAAGGAAAATGACCAGGACTTACTGGATGTAAGGAGCCCTGGTGGTGCAGTGGTTAAGCTCTTGGCTGCTAACCGAAGGGTCAGTGGTTCAAATCTACCAGCTGCTCTATGGCAGACAGATGTGGCAGTCTGCTTCTGTAAAGATTACAGCCTTGGAAACCCTGTGGGGCAGATGTACTCTGTCCTATAGGGTTGCTATGAGTCAGAATCAACTCAATGGCAGTGGGTTTTTACTGGGTGTAAAGAGTGAGGGAGAAGTCTAGGGTGAGTCTTGGTTCAATCTTAGTATGTGTTAGCATTTCCATGAAATGATCTATAGAATGGAGAAAACCAGTTGCCATAGAGTCGTCTCCGACTCATGGTGTCCCCGACTCATGGCGATCCCAAGTGTGTCAGAGTAGAACTGTGCTCCATAGGGTTTTCAATGGCTGATTTTTCGGAAGTAGATCACCAGGCCTTTCCTCCCAGTACCTGTGGGTGGACTCAAACCCCCAAACTTGCTGTTAATAGCCTGGTGCATTAACCGTTTGCACCACCCAGTGCATATAAGTCATTATTCTGGTCAGAAAGTGCACACTCAATTTGAATAACGTGAGAAGAGTTTAATAGAGAGGCTATTGGTCATTTGAAAGGCGTGGGCAGGATATAGAACAAGCACCAGAGACAGAGCACTGCCCTGGGGCTGTAACAGTGGGGCTGTAGACGCCTTAGCCAGAAGGGGCAGAGGGAGGGAGCAGTTACTGGAATCTAGGGAGAGTTGTCCCTTGAGCACTGCCTGACAGGAGCTGTGGCCTTCAGTATAGTGACACAGTCAACCCCCACCAGCACAGCAGAAGGCAGCTGAGGAATCAATATCTTTCCCTCACTCTCCTCAATCTTCCCAATTTTCTGCCAGGGCCCTCTGTCTTAGGCTGGATTCTCTAGAGAAGCAAAACCACTAAAGTGTATAAATATATATATAGAGATTTATATCAAGGAAACGGCTCACATGATTGTAGAGGCTGGACTGTCCCAAGTCCATGGATCAGTATAGAGGCTTCTCTAGATTCACGTAGCCACAGGGGCTGGTGAACCCAAGCTAGGCAGGTCACGGAGAGCAGGGGTCTTGCTAACAGGCTGTGAAGATCAACAAATCACAAGATTTGCAGGCAAGACCGCAAGGCTTCTCCTGATTCATGTAGCTGCAGGGGCTGGCGAACCCAAGACTGGCAGGTCAGAGAGCAGGACTCCCGCTCACAGGCTGTGAAGATCTGTGAATCCCAAGATCGGCAGATAAGCTGATAGCTCAAGTCCTAAGAACCAGAGATCAGATGAATAGGAGGCAGCCGCAAGATCCAGAGCGAGCAAAAAAGCCAGAAAGTCTGCTTATATTCAGATGCAGCCCACACACCCAAGGAAACTCCCTTTCAACTGATTGGCTACTCACATCAGATTCCATCATGGGGGTGATCACATATAAACACTGAGAATCATGGCCCAGCCAAGTTGACACACAATCTTAACTATCACACCCTCCATTGGCCAGACACAAGTGGAAGCCAGAGACAAGGGAGCCCACTGAAGCCATCCACACAGGGCAGACTCCCAGAGCACAGAGCAGGTTGGGGAAGGGTCAAACGCAGATCTCGAGGGGCAAACAGGCAACATCCAGGACAAGGGTTGTGCTAAGAAATTCTATTTCAGTCCAGATGAATTTGTGGTGCCTGAGTCTATATTAGTGTTCTTGGGTGGTGCAAATGGTTTCCGTGCTCGACTTCTCTTCCCAGGGTGTGCTTGTCCTACACCTGGCCCACAGCATTCAAATGGCCAATAGCCTCTCTATTAAACTCTTTTCATGTTACTCAAATTGAGTGTGCCACTTTCTGACCAGAATGATAATTTATATGCCCTGGATGGTGTAAATGATTAAGGCACCTGGAAGCTAACAAACAGTTTTGGGGTTCAAGTTCACCTAGATGGGCCTTGGAAGAAAGGCCTGGTGATATACTTCTGAAAAATCAGCCATTGAATACCCTATGGAGCACAGTTCTACTCTGACACATATAGGGTTGCCATGAGTAAGAATTGACTTGATGGCAGCTGGTTACTAGGGTCACTATAGTCGTCTAGAGCTTGGAAAGATTGAGTTTGATTCATAGCATGGAAAGTATCAACTAAAATCCACCGTGAAGCACTTAACACAGTGACTAGCATAATGTGACCACTCAATAAATATTAGCTACTACTCTTGTTAGTAGTGGTAAATGGTGCAGAGAGATGAAGTAAATGATAGTAAGATATAGCAATTATGAAATGTCAAGGTTGAATCCCAATTACAGAGAGCTGAGTAGTGAATGAGAGGGAAGCGAGTGGTTGCAGGATGCGTACACTACTCTGTTTAGAATTTGGATGGTGATGAGAGGAAGAGAAGTAGAGCTATAGGAGAAGGGAGGAGATAAGGTTAATGGAAGGTGTTCTTCTTTTTCCAGGCATGGAAAATAACTGAGCATGTTGATGGGGAAAGTGAAGAGACTAGTAGAGAGAGCAAGACAAAAATACAGGCAAGAGAAAGGAGGAAATTGACGGTGTTACGCCATGGAGGAAGAAGAAAAGGAGGAAAATAAGAATGATGGCAATAATGGCAATGGTGTTGATGGTGATGCTGATGATGGGCATGATACTGATGATGACAGTGATGAAGAAAAGCAGAAGAAGAGGAGAAAGAAGAGATGAAGGAATAGAAGGGGAAGGAGGAGGGAAATGAGGAATAGAGCACAGGTGACAGAATTAGTCTTGGGCAGGGAGATTTTTTTGAGACTGAGGGAAGCAAATAAAGACGGAAGTAGATATGATGCTTGAGAAGTTGAGGGGGAAGGAATTAAGGGAGTTCATATTGGATATCTGCATTTTCTATCTGCTATAGGAAAGTATAGTATAATAGGAAAGATATTGATAATAATGACTTCAGCTACCATTGGGAACCATTGAACAAAGTATATATATATATATTACATTAATTTGTTTAATCTTCATGACAGGCTCATAAGATAAGCACTATTATTATTACTATTCCCATTTTATAGATAAGGAAACTGAGGCAGATAGGGAATTTCAGGAATATAGGTGGAGGTCTGAGAGGAAACATTAGAGCATAACTCCTCTGTGTTATGGATTGAATTACATCCCCAAAATATGATCTAATGTAATGTATTCACCTTCCGTATGTAATGCAATGTCATGTAACGCAATGCAATGCAATGTAATGCAATGCAATGTAATCTAATTAAACAATCAGTTGGAGTCATATCAGTGTAGGGTGGATCCTAAACCTAATCACTTCTGAGTTATAAAGAGAGCAGAATGGATTAGACTCACAGACATGAGGGAAGACAGATGCCATGTCAAGGAATCAAGGAATTCCTGGGGCTACTGACAAGGAAGGAATTGACAAAGCTAAGGTCCTGATTTAGACTTTTAGCCTCCAGAACTGTGAGAAAATAAACTGTTCTTTAAAGCCACCCACTTGTGGTGTTTCTGTTATGGCAGCACTAGGAAACTCAGATACTCTGGAAAAGGAATGACAAGAAAGTGGCACATTTCTCATCCTGCCCTTTCTGCACAGCAGCCCTGGTGGTGCAGTGGTTAAGTGCTCAGCTGCTAACTGAAAAGTCAGTTTGAACCCACCAGCCACTCAGTGGGAGAAAGATGTGGCAGTCTGCTTTTCTAAAGATTACAGCCTTGGAAACCCTATGAAGCAGTTCTACCCTGTCCTATAGGGTCGTTATAAGTAGGAATCGACTAATGGCAATGAGTTTAGGTTTTTTTCTCCCCCTCTCTGCACTGTTGTAGATGTTACTTCACTGTGCATGGGGGAGGCATCAGAATCCTTCTCAAGGGTGCTTTAGGCAGGCACTTGGCTGGTAGGGATGCATGCCTGAAATCTCTTTGCCTTTCCAGTTCTGGACGGTCTTCTGGAGATCTGGAGAACTGAGAGGCACTGTGGACACTAGGTGACAAGTTAGTACCAGCCTCTGGGTACACTTTGGCTTGTGTGGAGCAGGCCTGCTGGTCCATGGAAGGGTTTCTTCATGTACAACTCGGCCTTCCATCTCTTTCCTTTTTCCCTCCCTTGCTGGGTTATCACTATACATTTCTCCCTTTGTCTCCCACAAAGCAGTTTAGCCCCCACACAAGCCCCTCAAGAACCTTCAACTTTAAAAACTTAACAAGATACTTTCCCAAATGAGCATTGTTGCCTTCCTCAGAGAAACACTAGAGCCAACCATTACTTTAATGAAACTTTTTTTTTCCTTCACTTCATTGTACTTATTTCTTCCCATTCATTTAATACAGGAGGATTAAACACATGAAGAATCACCTCTTTGGACTTGGCTTTGCATTAGGAACCCAGAGTCTCTAATGTCAAAGTTAAAACCCAGGCTGTCTGTTCACTCTTTGCAAAGGACAATCAATGGCTGGCTCAGACCACTCACAAATGGGCATAAGACATCTTTACAGACTGTGTGCTCTTGTGAACACCCCACAGTGACTTAGCTGCTCAGTCTGCAGAATCATCTCCAGGTTGGCGAAGGTAAACACTGGTCTCCATCTCACTTGGTACATTTTTCAAGTTGAATTTAAGGGGGCCAAGATGGTGGAGTAGTCAGACACTTCCAGTGGACCCTCTTACAACAAAGACCTGAAAAAATAAGTGAATCAATTATATATGGCAATCTGGGAGCCCTGAACATCAAAGGCAGGGTTGAGGAAGTGGACTGAGTGGAAGGGGAGGGAGAGACAGTTCAGAAGCAGCAAGGAGTTGTCAGACCTGACCCGGCGAGAGCCTAAGCCCTTCAGGCCTGATCAGCTCTGGGGTGAGCGGTGAGGCAGGCAAGCAGCAGTGCTCGGGGGGGGGTGTGTTTTCCACACCGGGAGAGACCCAGCACCAGAAAGTCTACATGGCCACCCAGAACCAGTGAGAAGCATCCCTGGATCAGTGAAAGATAAGTACTTGCGTACTGCCTACCACGGGGATCAAAAACACCCCCTCTTAGGGAAAAGCCTCTCTCCCATTTACCTCCCCACTCCCTGCTCTGCACTGGATTCTGGACTGGCTTTGGCAATTGCTGAGTCCCCTTGGCCAGGAGTAGGATCCCTCACATGCCTGGAGCCATTCTCCCTGCCTTGGAGAGTGAACAAATTAACAAACAGGGGAAAAACTAAACTGCTGGGTCCCCTAAGCCAGGAATCCAGGGTAGGCACAGCTCCTTTGCCTAGGCACAGGCATAAGAGATCCACTGACTTTGAGTGCCTTTCCCCCTGCAGAGACTTGTGTGGGCCCATTTCTACAGTGTAGGCCCTCATTACTGCAGTACAACAGGGTATATACTGGAAGTCTAACTTCAACTGTTTCAGCTGTGAAGTGGCAGGTTCTTGACATTTAACACTGCTCTGCCCATTAAGCAGGGTCTTCATCTACTCACATCAGGGGCCTGAGAACTGGTGGCTCCACCTATGCCACCTAGCCACCTGTGATGGGGCCCATGAATAAGAGGTGCCCCCCAGTCCTTACAGCCAACAGCATTAGATGCTCATAGCCTGGCTGCAAAACCCACCCACCTACGTGCTCTAGGGAACAGGGACACGTCTTCCTGCTGGACACTCGGGGGTGGCTGTCAGCCTTCTGCCTTGCTCAGAGTATATCCCCCTGCTGCAGCCAGATGCCTGTGCCTAAACCAATCACCCATGCCTGTCTAGGACTGTAAGTGAGAGCCTGCACCACACACTTGGTGACTATCTACCTGGGCACCTAAGCTGAATCTATACAGGAGGAGTGGGCAGGCTCCTGAGCTCACATACCTAGTAACAGTTCTAACCACCTGGTGAGAGGACATTAGAGCTTCAAAGGTGCCAATAATCAAACTAGCTCCTACTAGCAGCCTATATGGGCATAACAAAACAAAACAAGAAGCTAGGACACAGTAAGCAAACATAAAATAAATAAATATAATACCTTCTTGATGGCTCAGAGAAAACAGTCAATATCAAATCACATAAAGAGGCAATCCATGATGGCTTGAACAAGCTCTCAAAAGAATCTAGAAATTTTCCAGAGGAGGAAAATTTCTTGGAATTACCAGAGGCAGAATACAAAAGATTAATATACAGAACTCTTCAAGAAATTAGGAAGGAAATTAAGCAAAACACAGAACATGCAATAAAGGAAATTAAAAAGATTAGAGGAGAGCACAATGACAAATTTAACAGGCTGCAAGAATACATAGAAAAACAACAATCAGAAATCCAGAGGATTAACAAAAAAATTTCAGAATTAGACAACTCAATAGAAAGTCATAGAAGCAGAATTGAGGCAATGGAAGTCAGAATTAGTGAGACTGAAGATAAAGCACTTGACACCAACTTATTTGAGGAAAAATCAGATAAAAGGATTTAAAAAAATGAAGAAACCCTAAGAATTATGTTGGACTCTATGAAGATGAATAACCTATGAGTGATTGGAGTACCAGAACGGGGGGATAACAGAAAATACAGACAGAATTGTTGAAGATTTGTTGGCAGAAAACTTCCCTGATGTCGTGAAAGATGAGAAGATATCTATCCAAGGTGCTCATCGAACCCCACATAAGGTAGATCCCAAAAGAAAGTCACTAAGACGTATTATAATCAAACTTGCCAAAACCAAAGATAAAGAGAGAATTTTAAGAGCAGCTAGGGATAAATGAAAAGTCATCTACAAAGGAAAGTCAATAAGCATAAGTGCTGACTACTCAGCAGAAAACATGCAAGCAAGAAGGCAGTGGGATGTCAAGTTGAGTTTAATATAACTCTTGCCTCTGGCTTTGATTTTGATTCTTCCCTATGCCTGAATCTTCTCAAAGGGAAACCCAGGCCATCTTTATGGTTTAGGGCAGTGTTTCCCTAAGTGCACCACTGATGATAAGTGAGATGATCTTAGGTAGTACACACATCTTTTTTTTGTGTGTGTGATTTCAGTGAAATTTTACAGCTCAACTTAGTTTCTATACAAGAATTTATACACCCGTTATTATGTGACCCTAGCCGCTGTCCCTATAATGTGACAGCACACTCCTCCTTTCCACCCCAGTGTCTTTTATTTTATTGGTTTTTATTTTCATATTTACTTTCCATTCAAGACAAATGATACTGGTTTCCATTTATGGCAGGACATGAAGTTTTTTTTTCTGTTTTTTGAGTTCCCATATACTTCCCTCTTCTCCTGTGCCCAATTTCACTATTATTAACATCTTGCATTAGTGTGATACATTTGTTACAATTAATTATCTAATATTAATAGATTATTATTAACTAAAGTTCATAGTTTACATTAAGGTTCACTGTTTGTGTTGTACAGTCTTATGAGTTATGACAAGTGCATGATGTCATGTGTTCACCATTACAGTATCATTCAGAATAGCTCACAGCTCTTAACATGTCCTGTATTTCACCTATTCCTTCCTCCCCCCTCCTTCTGATCCCTGGCTAAAGGTTCTTTTTAAAATCATTTTATTTAAGTAAAAAAAATTAAGTGGATTTAAAGAAAAGTATTAAGCAAATAATAATAGAGTGGAGGGTTGTAGATATCACAAAGTCCTTGAAGTGGTAAGGGAGTGACTGTATTTAGACAAATCCTGTTTTATTATTGTGGGAAGTAGAAATTCAATAGCAATTTTGGGACCTTTTCCTGAGCTCATTGTGCATGTCCCTGGTGGGCAGCAGAGGGCTCCACTTCTTCCTTTTTTTTTTTTTTTCTTTATTGTACTTTAGATGAAGGTTTACAGAACAAACTAACTTCTCATTAAACGGTTAGTACACATATTATTTTATGACTTTGGTTAACAACCCCATGATTTGTCAATACTCTCCCTTCTCGACCTTGGGTTCCCTATTACCAGCTTCCTGTCCCCTTCTGCCTTCTAGTCCTTGCCCCTGGGCTGGTGTGCAGCTTTAGTCTCATTTTGTTTTATGGGCCTGTTTAATCTTTGGCTGAAGGGTGCGCCTCAGGAGTGACTTCATTACCGAGTTAAAAGGGTGTCCAGGAGCTATACTCTCAGGGTTTATCCAGTCTCTATCAGGCCACCAAGTCTGGTCTTTTTCTGTGATTTAGAGATTTGTTCTACATTTTCTTCCAGCTCCGTCCAGGTCCCTCTATTGTGATACCTGTCAGAGCAGTCAGTGGTAGTAGCTGAGCACCATCTACTTGTACTGGACTCAGTCTGGTAGAGGCCGTGGTAGTTGTAGTCCATTAGTCCTTTGGACTAATACTTCCCTTGTATCTTTAATTTTTGTCATTCTCCCTTGTTCCTGAAGGGGTGAGATCAGTGGAGTATCTTAGATGGCTGCTTACAGGCTTTTAAGATCCCAGATGCTACTAACCAAAGTAGAATGTAGAACGTTTTCTTCATAAATTATGTTATGCCAATTGAGCTAGAAGTTCCCTGAGACCATGGTCCCCATAGCCCTCAGCCCAGCAATTCGATCCCTCAGGGAGTTTGGATGTGTCTATGGAAGGACTCCACTTCTTGAAAGCATCAGATACCATGCTTCAGTTACCATCAGGTACAAACTACCCTTAGCTTTCAGGGCTTTGAGACAGTGACTCCTATGGTGAAAACAGAGCTATGGAAAGAACAAGAAGTCAGAGTTAGGGATTGTAGGAGCTATCTCCTTTCTATGCATTAAATTTCCGTGTGCCCTTGACAAGCTACTTAGCTTCTTCAGACCTCAGTTTCTCATCTGAAGAGTTGAACTGACTGGAATACATGATCTCTAAGTCTCCTTCTTCTGCATTGTCTTTGATTCTACATTCTCCCAATCACATTCACCTTGCCAGGCCTGGGCTGACACAGCATGCAGGGTTAGTGTGATAGGATCCCACCTCCATTTTCCTGCTTGGGGTAGGGTATGGTCCCAGAAGCACCTTGGAAGAAAGGTCTGGAAATCTACTTCTGAAACATCAGCCATTGAAAACCCTAGGGAGCACAGTTCTACTCTGACACACATGGGTTCACCATGAGACAGAATCAACTCGATGGTAACTTTTTTTTTTTTTTTTTTTACAGTGTGCACATGTGAATGCATGAGATGTTTTTCAGAATCTGGGGCTTGTTTAAGGAGTCCTGGTAGTGCAGTGGTTAAGCGCTCGGCTGCTAATCGAAAGGTTAGCAGTTCAAACCCACCAGTTGCTCCATGGGAGAAAGATGTGGCAGTCTGCTTCCATAAAGATTTACAGCCTTGGAAACCCTATGGGGCAGCTCTACTCTGTTCTATAGCATCACTCTGAGTCAGAGTTGACCCCATGGCAGTAGGTTTGGTTTGGTTTTCGTTGGGGGCTAATTTGCAGTAATCTAAGACTATTGGAGCCTTAGGGGGTAGAGAACTGTCTTTTTTTTTTTTTTTAATGTAATCTAAGTTCTCTTTGGGGCTGGAGACTGTCAGCAATCATCAAAAATCCATTTTTTGCTTTTTCCATAGTACTAGGTGTGTATTGGGCACATGGCTGCCTAACTAGGGACTACATTTCCCAGAGTTCCTTGCAGCTAGGTGGGTCTGTTCTCTCCCATGAAATGTGAGTAGAGGTGATGTTTTGATTCTGGACGGAGGGACTAAGGTATAAAGAACCTTCTTTCTCCTTCCACCATCTAGACTGTGGATTGGACTACTTACCTTGTACCATGCAGCTGAGGATAACATCCTTGGGACAAATGGTCATTGGGGCAGAGCTGCCTGAAGTGCTCATCTTGAACTGTTAAGTGAGAGTGAACTAAACTTTACTGCTCTTTATGCTACTAATACTTGAGTATCTCATCATTCTGGAGGCTTATTCTTTTCTAACTAATAATACTCTTTAAACACAGATGAAATGTTGGGCTCTTCACATCTGTTGTTAGTTGCCATCAAGTTGATTTTGACTCATGGTGACCCCATGTGTGCAGAGTAGAACTGCTCCATAGGGTTTCCAAGGCTGTGACTTTTTGGAAGCAGACCTTTCTTCCGAGACACCTCTGGGTAGGTTTGAACCACCAACCTTTTGGCTAGTAGTCGAGTGCTTAACCAATTTCTATATTTTATTGTAATTATAATTATTTGCTATAAAGTCCTTGAAGGTTATGACTACTGATTCATATTTTTGTCTCCAAGAGCACATAGAGGTTGCCCATAAATAGATGAGTAAAAATAAGGATGTATGGATTCTAGAAATCAGCTAGCCAGTCATCTGGCTGTGTGGAAGCACGGTGCAGCAGAGTAAGTCCTGGGTGGTGAGTCAAGAGAGTTGAGTTTAGTAGTTTAGTTCTAGTTCTGCTAGTGACTTACTGGACAACTTTGGGTCTCAGATTTCCTGTATTGAAAATAAAGACATTATGGCAGGAAGTGTCTCAGTTTCTGTCTGCCTGTGACATGAAGTTCTCTCTGCCTAGAACACTTTTCCCTTTCCTTATCACTTAGTTGATAGGAGTTATACTCCCTTCCAACTTCAACCTAAAGATCACTTCCTCCAGGGAAGCTTCTTGACCTTTCCCACCATCCCCAGTCTAGATTAATGCCTCTTGCATATATTTTTCACATCATAGCAATTACCTTGCAGTGGTGGTTCAGTGACAGAATTCTCACCTTCCATGCAAGAGACCTGGGTTTGATTCCCAGCCAATGCACCTCATGAGCAGCCTCCACTCATCTGTCAGTGGGGACTTGTGTGTTGCTATGATGCTAAACAAGTTTCAGCAGAGCTTCCAGACTAATATGGACTAGGAAGAAAGGCCTGGAGATCTGCTTCTGAAAATCGACCAGTGAAGACCCTGCGGATTACAGCAGTCAGATCTGCGACCCATCATGGGGATGGTGCAGGACCGGGCAGCGTTTTGTTCTGTTGTGCATGGGGTTGCCATGAGTCAGGGATTGACTTGATGGCAGCTAACAACAACATAGTACTTATTTGTCTGTTTTCCCAGCTTGGTGTTGAGGGCCTGGCTTGCTTACACTATATCCCTTCCCCAAGCACAGTGCCTGGCTTGGAGTACGGGCTTAACAGATAGATTTTTTAATGAATAATGAATAAATGACTCTGTGAAGGAATAAGTGGGTCAAGAATTTCATTGTGCTTTCTAGTCAATAGAAGCACTATTCCCATGACTACTATTTATTATCTTAGTTTCCTGGACCTCAGCTGCACTTTCTTTCTAACTTTGTGGCTTAATTTGCATATCCATGGAAAGAAACACAATACATGTAAATCAAGGTAAGGCTTAGTTTTCTGGCTCCACCTCCATCTGCATAATCTAGTGGGCTAGTTTAGCCTTACTGTAGAGTTCTAACAATACCCTGTGAACTTCTAGACTGTTGACAAAAAAGATAATACAAACTAATAATCATTAAAATTATACGAAGATTATTTAGACGTATTCCTAAACTCATGCTTCAGGATTTGTTTGAAAGGGAGGAAATGAGAACTCAGCTGATATCTAGAATCCTATCCTAAGAGAATTAACTCCCTAGAACCTAAATCAAGCCATTAGATTCCAGTTTTAATTTAGATTCATTCACTGTTTAGTTGAATTACTAAGATGGAAATGGAAAGGAGGAAACACGTTTGAACTCAAGTCCACATAATTGGGGATGTTACCTAGTTGGAAAATCTTCACCTTTCACTTTAAAAGCTGTTATAGGTACCTAAATGCATTTGTGAAGATTATGTTCAAGAACATGGGAAGAGAGAGGAATCTTCTTTTAACACTGTGTTTCTTCTGTCTTGTTGGAAAATATAATCACCATGGACTGTGTGTCCATGTGTACAGTTGGAATCTGTGTCTTCCTTCTTTCTTTTCCCCAGATGTAATGGCAACAAAAGCAAGGCAATACTCAGAAGGCTAACTTGGCGGGCTAAGGAGATGTCTTGAAGGCCCTGGGTGGTGCAACTGGTTAAAATTTTCAGTTGCTAACTGAAAGACTGGAGGTTTGAGTCCATCCAGAGGCACCTTGGAAGAAAGGCCTGGTGATCTACTTCCAAAAAAATCAGCCATTGAAAGCTCTATGGAACACAGTTTTACTCTGACACATATGGAGTTGCCATGAGTTGGAATTGACTCAGTGGCAACTGGAAGGAGATGTTTTGAAAAAAAAAATTAAGTCTAAAAGAGACTGGTAAAGGTCTATTGCTGTGGTTCTCAACTGGGGGCAATTTTGCTCCCCCCATTCCCAGGGAATATTTGGCAATGTCTGAATACAGTTTTTCAGTCACAACTGGGTGGGGAGTGCTACTGGCATCTAGTGGGTAGAGGCCAAGGATGCTGCTAAACATCCTACAATACACAGAATAGTCCCATACAACAAAGAATTATCCAGCCTAAAATATCAATATTGATGAGGTTGAGAAATCCTGGTCTATTGTGCTAGAGAAATAAAAACAAAAGCCACTGACTTATCTTTGGCATCACTCTGCTTTGGAGCACAGACCTGTTGCTATCATATCTGACAGGTCAGGCATGAAGCATAATGGGACCTCAGCAAAATAGGCAGTCAGAAGGGGGACAAAATCAGTACTGTCTGGGGCAATTGACTTGGCAGTGACCAGTGATGCTAGTCCCTGTGGGACTGATCGGCTCTTTAATGTACAGTGTCCTAAGGAGTCTGGTTGGTTCTGGAAGGCCTTGCTGTCTAAAGGGTTGAATTTGGTGGGTGGTCCATGGAAGTTTAGTTTTGAAAAAGGAATCTTGGCTTTGCAGTCAGGTACAATTGGATTTGCATCCTAGGTTCATACTAGCTGTGTGACCTTGAGCATACCATTTATCATCTCTGAGCCTCCTGCCATTCCCCCCCACAAAATGAGCATACCTTATTTTATCTTTTCTGGGACACTTTTTCACATTTAACATTTCTGCAATTAGGATGCCTCTTACAATTGATGGCATGTCATAGTTTAATTGAAAACCCTAAGAAGAACCAAACTCATTGCTGTCAAGTCAATTCCAACTCGTAGTGACCCTATAAGACAGAGTAAAACTGCTCTATAGAGTTTCCAAGGCTATAAATCTTTATGGAAGCAGACTGCCACATCTTTCTCCTGCAGAGTGGCTGGTGGCTTCGAATGCCAACCTTTTAGTTAGCAGCCAATCGCTTTAACCACTGCACCAATTGAAAGTGATTTTTTTCTTAAACTGATGCATACAATAATGATATTTCTTTTAAGCTATGGTGTCTTACAGTTAGAAAAAGAGCTGTGGTTATAATACTCATGTTTAGGCAGCGCCAATTCAAAATAATTAATTAACCCAAATCTTGCTACCCTAGCACAACTAGAGAGAAAATCAGTCTCTGTCCAGGTTTCTTTAAAATTACTTCATTGTTTCCATTTAAAGTTCAACCATCATCTTGGAGAAGAGAATGGGATCCCATTTTTGTGTTCTAGTTGATCCTTAGTAAGTTACAGGGCTTCTCTTCCCTGAAGTGTGTGCTTGTGCATGTGTATGTTGTGTGTGTGTCTGTGTGTGTATGCATATGGGTGCACATGTATGTGTGTGTCTGTTTGTATAGATCTGGAGCTCTTGGGTGGTGCAAATGGTTAATGTGCTTAGCTACTGTCATGGATTGAATTGTGTTCCCCCAAAATGTGTCAGCTTTGCTAGTCCATGATTCTCAGTATTGTGTGATTGTCCATCATTTTGTCATCTGATGTGGTTTTCTTACGTGTTGTAAATCCTACCTCTATGATGTTAATGAAGTAGGACTAGTGGCAGTTATGTTAATGAGGCAGGACTCAATCTACAAGATTAGGTTGTGTGTTAGGTCAATCCCTTTTGAGATATAAAAGAGAGAAGTGAGCAGAGAGACATGGGGATCTCATACCAGTAAGAAAGCAGTGGCAGGAGCAGAGCGTGTTCTTTGGACTCAGAGTTCCTGTGTGGAGAAGCTACTAGACCAACGGAAGACTGATAACAAGGACCTTCTTCCAGAGCCGACAGAGAGAGAAGGCCTTCCCCTGGAGTTGGTGCACTGAATTCAGACTTCTAGCCTACTAGACTGTGAGAGAATAAACTTCTGTTTGTTAAAGCCATCCACTTGTGGTATTTCTGTTATAGCAGCACTAGATAACTAAGACAGAATTCCAAGAGAGCTACTAACCAAAAGGTTAGAAGTTTGAGTCCACTCAGAGGCACACCAGAAGAAACTCCTGGAATATGGCACTATAGACAGAAGCATCATGCTGTCCCTCTACAGTAGAGACTTGAAAAACTAAGTAACACAGGTATAAATGTCAATCCTGAAACCCTAAGCATCAAATGAAGGGATAAAGAACTAGATCAAGCACTGAGTGGAAGAAGAAACTGAAGGACAACAGAGAATGAGGAGAGCTATGGAGTGGAGGTCTCCTGCCAGCTAACACAGCACAGATTCACCAACTTGGAGCACAGCCACCATTGACCCTGGATAGGGAATATGGGAAGGTAACTTCATGGAGCTCCCAATAGAAGACAGAGCACCCATTCTTTATGTCACATCCTCTCCCTTATATCCTGTATTTCTGCAATGTGCGCCAAGGGCTGTGTTCCCGAGCGGCACTTGCGCAGACCTTTGGTCCTCCAGGCCCTTCCTCATGCAGCCACCCTGGCCCCATTCTGCTATGTGCTGCGCCCCAGAGTGGCACCAGCATGGTCCCTTGGACCCCGCGCCATGCAGTCCTGGCCCTGCCCCATGGAGCACCACACCCCCAAGCAGGACCAATGCGGACCTCCAGAGCCCACCCTGCCACGCTGCCCCCAGACCCACCTCGCCTGCCCCAGTTCACGCCATACACAACAGATCCCTGCCCCTGCCCCCCACTGGACATGCCCTGCTGCACCATAGCTGAAAGACTTGTTTTGCCCACCTGGACAAGATGGTAAGAACTACCTTGCCCACAGACAAGCAAGCAACAAAACATGCCCAGCCCACCGGCCCAGACGTAACAATAAAAAAAAAAAAGGACAAAACAAACAAACCTACAATCAATAAATGAAGAAAATAATTGCTGAATGTCTCAGAGACAGCAGACAATATCAAAACATAAAAAAACAGGACAGGAGGTTCCAGTAAGCAACCAAAATAAAACAGCAGTTGGCCTTCCAGTAGAAGAAAAGGCACTGGAACTACCTTATAAAAACCAAAACCTGTTGCCATCAAGTTGATTCCAACTCATAGCAACCCCACAGGACAGAGTAGAACTTCCCTATAGGGTTTCCAAGGAGTGGCTGGTGGATTGGAACTGCCAACCTTTTTGGTTAAGCAGCCAAGCTCTTAACTGTGCTACAGTCTAATATTAGGGGGTCTCCAAGACATAGGAAAGAAATGAAGAAAAACACAGATAACACTAAGGAAAAAGTAGACAAAATCATGGGAAAATACAGACAAAATCAGGAAAACACAGGCAAAGCAGTGGAAAAATTCAGGAAAATAATATAAAAACAAAGTGTTAAATAAATAATTATAAATCATACAAAAACAGCAATTAGAAATCCAAAAGATAAACAGCAAGATTTCAAAAATAGTGCAATAGAAGTTTTTAGGAGCAAATTTGAAAAAATGGAAGGCAGAATCAGCGAAATCAAAGACAAATCCTTGGATACGACTTTGTTGGAGGAAAAATCAGAAAAAAGAAAGAAGAAAAATGAAGAAAACCTAAGAACTACGTGGGATACATTGAAGAGCAAAAATTTGTGTGTGGTCGGAGTTCCAGAACAGGAGGAGAAAATGGAAAACACAGAGAGGATCATTGAAGATTTGCCGACAGAAAACCTCCCCAATATCATGAAAGATGAAAAGCTGACCATCCAAGTAGCTCAATGAAACCCATATAAGATAGACCTCAAAAGAAAGTCACTAAGACATATCATAATCACTCTTGCCGAAACCAAAGACAAAGAAAGAATCCTGAGAACAGCTTGAGAAAAACAAAAAGTCACATACAGAGGGGGAAACAATAAGACTAAGCTCTGATTACTTGGCAGAAACCATGCAGGCAAGAAGTCAATGGGATAACACCTTGAAAGAAAAAAACGCCAGCCAAGAATAATATATCCTGCAAAACTCTCGCTCAAATATGATGGTGAAATTAGGACATTTCCAGATAAATCGAAATTAAGGGAATATGTAAAAACCAAACCAAACCAAATTTACAAGAATTATTAAACAATGGATAAAAATAGTGACCCATTAATATGCTGTCTACAAGAGACACATGTTAGAAACAAAGACATAAATATATTAAAAATCAAAGGATGGAAAAAAATATATCAAGTAAACAGCAACCAAAAAAGAGCAAGAGTGGCAATACTAATCTCAGATAAAATACACTTTAAGATAAAAACCACCATAAAAGACAAGGAAGGATATTATATAACAATTATAGGGAAATTCCGCCGTGATGACATAACCATAATAAATATCTACCCACACAATGGTAGGGCTCCAAAATACATTCAACAAACTCCAACGGCACTGAAAAGAGAAATTGACAGTTCCACAACAATAGTAGGAGACTTCAGCACACCACTCTTGGTAAAGGACAGAATATCTAGAAAGAAAGCAACAAGGATACAGAAAATCTAAAGGTCATAGTCAACCAACTTGACCTCATAGACGTATATAGAACACTCCACCCAATAGCAGCGAAGTATACATACTTTTCCAACACACATGAAATGTTCTCCAGAATAGACTACTTCTTAGGCCACAAAGCAATGCTCAACAAAATCCAAAACACTGAGATAATACAAAACATCTTCTCTGATTACAATGCCATAAAAGTAGAAATTAGTAACAAGAAGAGCAAGGAATAACATCCCAAAACATAGAAAATGAATAACACCTTGCTTAAAAACCACTGGGTAATAGCAGAAATTAAACATGGAATCCAAAAATTCCTAGAATCAAACGAGGTTGAAAACACATAATGCCAAAACCTTTGGGACAACAGCAAAGGCAGT
>NW_004444122.1:4360043-4371238 GCF_000243295.1 Trichechus manatus latirostris | reverse complement strand
AAGGATGGTTCAACATTAGAAAATCAATCAATGTAATACATCACATAAATAAAACAAAAGAATCACGTGATCATCTCAATTGATTTAGAAAAAGCATTTGATAAAGTCCAACATCCATTCCTGATAAAAACTCTCAATAAAATAGGAACTGAAGGGAAATTCTCCAACATAATAAAGGGGTCTCTATGAGTCAGAATTGACTCATTGGCAATAGGTTTGAATACAAAACCAACAGTGAACATCATTCTCAATGGAGAGAGGCCTAAACATTCCCTTTGAGAATGAGAAGAAGACAAGGATGCCCTTTATCACCACTCCTATTTAACATTGTGTTGGAAGTCCTAGCTAGAGCAATAAGACAAGAAAGAGAAATAAAGGGCACCCAAATTGGCAAGGAAGAAGTAAAACTATCCCTATTTGTGAATGATATGATCCTATACGTAGAGAACCCAAAAGACTCCACAAGAAAACAAAACAAAACAAAAACCCAAATCTGTTGCCATCAAGTCAATTCTGACTCATAGCAATCCTATAGGACAGAGTAGAACTGCCCTATAGGGTTTCCAAGGAGCAGCTGGTGGATTTAAGCTGCCAACCTTTCAGGTTAGCAACCTAGTTCTTAACCACTACATCACCAGGGCTCCACAAGAAAACTAGTGGAACTAATAGAAAGATTCATCAGAGTAGCAGGATACAAGATAAACATACAAAAATCAGTTGGATTCCTGTACACCAATAAAAAGAACTAAGAAAAGGAAACCAGGAAAGCAATAACAATTATAATAGCCCCTAAAAAAATAAAATACTTAGGAATAAATCTAACCAGGGACATAAAAGACCTATACAAAGAAAACTACAAAAGTCTTCTGCAAGAAGCCAAATAAGACCTACATAAATGGATAAACTTACCATGCTCAAGGATAGGTAGACTCAACATTGTGAAAATGTCAATTCTACCCAAAGCAATCTACAAATGCACTGCAATCTCTATCTAAATACCAAGGGCATTTTTTAATGAGATTGAAAAACTAATCATTAACTTTATTTGGAAAGGAAAGAGGCCTCGGATAAGTAAAACATTATTGAAGAAGAAAAACAAAGTAGGAGGCCTCCAACTACCTGACCGCAGAAACTGCTGTACAGCTACAGTAGTCAAAACAGCCTGGTACTGGTACAATGACAGACACATTGACCAGTATATCAGAATCCAGAACCTGGATGTAAATCTATCCACCTATGGTCACCTGATGTTTGACAAAGCCCCAAAGTCCATTAAATGGGGAAAGACAGTCTTTTTAACAAGTGGTGTTGGCAAAACTGGATGTTCATCTGTAAAAAAATGAAACAGGACCCATACCTTATATCATACGTAAAAACTAATTCAAAATGGATCAAAGACTTAAATATAAAACCAAAAACCATAAAGATCATGGAAGAAAAAATAGGGTCAACACTAGGGCCCCTAATTATGTGGCATAAATATGATACAAACCATAACTAACAGTACACAAACACCAGAAGATAAGCTAGATAAATGGGATCTTCTAAAAATTAAACACTTATGCTCATCAAAAGACTTGACCAAAAGAGTAAAAAGAGTACCTACAGACTAGGAAAATTTTTTTGGCTATGACGTATCTGATAAGGGTCTACCCTCTAAAATCTACAGGAAAATCCAACACCTCTAGAACAAAAAGACAAATAATCCAATTAAAAAACGGGCAAAGGATATGAACAAACACTTCACTAAAGAAGACATTCAGGCAGCTAGTAGACATATGAGGAAATGCTCATGATCACTAGCCATTAGAGAAATGCAAATCAAAACTACAATGAGATATCATCTCACCCCGACATTACTAGCATGAATTAAAAAAACAAAAACAGAAAATAACAAATGTTGGAGAGGCTACGGGGAGATTAGAACTCTTACGCGCTGCTAGTGGGAATGCAAAATGGTACAACCATTTTGGAAAATGATATGGCACTTCCTTAAAAAGCTAGAAACAGTAATACCATATGATCCATCAATCCCACTCCTAGGAATATATCTTAGAGAAATAAGATCCGTCACATGAATAGACATATGCGCACCCATATTCATTATTCACAATAGAAAAAATATGGAAACAACCTAACTGCCTGTCTTAGTCATCTAGTGCTGCTATAACAGAAATACTACAAGTGGATAGCTTTAACAAAGATAAATTTATTTCTTCACAGTAAAGGTAGGATAAAAGTCCAAATTCAGGGCAGCGGCTCCAGGGGAAGACTTTCTCTCTCTGTTGACCTTCTCATCAATGTTCCCCAGGAGTAGGAGCTTCTCCTCGCAGGGACCCCAGGTCCAAAGGACACGCTCTGCTCCTGGCACTGCTTTTTTGGTGATATGAGGTCCTCCTGTCTCTCTGCTCACTTCTCTGTTTTATATCTCAAGAGATTGCCTCAGGACACAACCCAATCTTATAGACTGAGTCCTTCCTTACTAACATAACTGCAGCCCATCCTCTATCATTAACATCATACAGGCAGGATTTACAACATATAGGAAAATCACCCAATACTGGGAATCATGGCCCAGCCAAATTGATACACACATTTTTTGGGGGACATAATTCAATCCATGACACTGTCCATCAACAGATGAATGGATAAACAAAGTATGGTACATACACACAATGGAATACTACACAATAGTAAAGAACCATGATGAATCTGCAAAACATCTCACAACATGTGTGAATATGGTGGGCATTATGCTGAGTGAAATAAGTCAATCACACAAGACAAATACTGTGTGAGACCAGTATTATAAAAATTCATGAAAAGGTTTACACACTGAAAGAAATAATCTTTGATAGTTATGAGGGAGGGGAGGGATGGAGAGGGAAAAACACTAACTAGACAATAGATAAGTGGTAACTTTGATGAAGAGTAAGACAGTACACAATACTGGGGAAGTCAGCACAACTTCACCAAGGCAAAGTCATAGAAGATTCATAGACACATCCAGACTCACTGAGGGGCCAAGTTACTGGGCTGAGGGCTGAGGACTATGGTCTTAGGAAACATCTAGCTCAATTGGCATTATATACTTCATAAAGAAAATGTTCTACATTCTACTTTGTTGATAGGGTCTGGGGTTTTAAAATCTTGTGAGCGACCATCTAAGATACTCCACTGGTCCCACCCCATCTGGAGCAAGGGAGAATGAAGAAAACCAAAGACATAAGGGAAAGATTTGTTCAAAGGACTGATGGACCGCAACTATCACAGCCTCCACCAGACTGAGTCCAGTGCAACAAGATGGTGCCTGGCTACCACCACTGACTGCACTGACAGGGATCACAATAGAGGGTTCCAGACAGAGCTGGAGAAAAATGTAGAACAAAATTCAAAGTCACACACAAAAAAAGACCAGACTTACTGATCTGACAGAGACTGGAGAAACCCTGAGACTATGGCCTCTGGATGCCCGTTTAACTCAGTACTGAAGTCACTCCTGAGGTTCACCCTTCAGCCAAAGATTAGACAGACCTATAAAACAAACAATAACACAAGTAGTTCAACCGTGTATAGGAGACTAAATGGGCACACCAGCCCAGGGAGAAGGATCTGAAGGCAGAAGGGGACAGGAAAGCTGGACTAATGGAAATGGGGATCCCAGATTGACAAGGTCAGAGTGTTGACACATCATGCGGTTAGCAACCAATGTCACAAAACAATATGTGTATTAATTGTTTAATAAGAAATGAATTTGCTCTGAAAATTTTCACCTAAAACACAATAGTCGTTTCAGCTACATGCACACACACACACACACACACAAAGCAAAACAGATAGGTTGTTTAAAGGCTCAGCCTCACTGCCTATGACATTTTTACAGCCTTATATTTTTCTCAATTATTGATAAGTGTAGAAATCAAATGATTTATGGTTTGTTCATTATAAGTGAAATGAGCTTACACTCTATTGGAAATTCAGGGTATTTGGCAAAATGTTAAAAAAAAAAAAGAAGAAAAAGAAAAGCCTGGCTATCTACTTCCAAAATATCAGCCATTGAAAAGGTTGTGGAGCACAGTTCTAGTCTGAGACACGTGAAGTTGCCATGAGTTGAAGTCAACTTGATGGCAACAGGTTATGTCCAGATCTTCAGCAGCACAACCCTTTCCAGACCACATCCACAGGAGAAGCTGGGCTCCCAATCACACTCTCTTGCCTGGTCACCACTGGCTCCGCAGCTGGGCTGTGCTGAGCTGTGGATGGGCCAAGGCTTTTTGCACCTGGAATTGAGCAGGGCAGAGGATAGCAGCAGTCAACCACCAGGCCCAGATCCAGGGCTGTGTCTATGCCCCCGCCAGGTTCTGCCCTGGAAAACTGTTCCCTACTGTCGCATGAGAGAAGGTCAGGCAGAGATAGATTAGAAGCTGGTTGATAATAGTTGAAAATTAATGTGGAAATGGCCAAACTGCATTTTGCTGTTTTTCTCTAAGTTTTGATCACATTTCTGGCATAGCAATAGAAGTTAATAATAGCCACACTCTGCTATTAAAACAGAGTTGTTTACAATGAACCTGAATGGAATCATGTGCTGCACGAGACTTCTGCCACAGAACTGTCTGCTTCTATCATGTGATTATGCGCCAGCAACCACAGAGCACCTGGCAGTCTCTCCCACATGGCAGGCACAGTGCCTGGGAAGCCATGAAGGGCTGCTTCCATGGTGGAGGCTCGGGCATTTCTTCTCTGTAGCAGGACATTTCGATAGCGTCTGTAAGATTGGTAGAATCTACTTAACACTATGAAGGTCCTAGATCTACAACTGAATGTACCCAATATGGTAAGAATTGGATAGAATGAGGAGTCAGACAGACGCTGTCCTATACCTGATGCTACAACTCCCCGTGTGACCTTGGACGGTTTCGTTAACTTCGTTGCGCCTCAGTGTCTGTTCAGCGGTGCAACTACTACTATTTCTATTGCTTCTAGATAGATAGCTGCCATCAAGTCGACTCCGACTCATGGCGACCTTACGTACACCAGAACAAAACACTGCCCTCTGCTGTGTCATCCTCATGATCACCAGCATGCTTTGCGGTGGCGTATTTAGGGTGTTGACCGGCCCTGGACGAGCGGTGCCACTAAGCAGTTTCTGTTAACCCAATACGGCCCAACATCCTTCCTCAAGCAAGGTAATATGTTAATTAAAAGATCAACAAACTTGACTTGTATTTTTGAGCTGGTATTATGGTAAAGTTATCTAAAAGGGGTGTCAGATGGTTGGACAGGGCACGGTTTCAGTCCTTGTCATAGGCGCCATTTTCTGTAGACACACCACTGGCTGTATGGGGTTAATAGAAATTGTTTGGTGGCACCACGTGCCCAGGGCCATTGCAATACCTGCCGTTCTCTAGTTATGCCTCTGTGGTTTGAGTCCAATATTGTGACTATTGTGCCAATCCATCTCCCCGAGGGTCTCCCTAGCCCTCACTGGCCCTCTACTTCACCAAACATGATGTCCTCTTCCAGAGATTAATTCCTTCAAATGTTCTGTTGTGATCCATATGATTTACACTGGCTAATTTTTGGAAGTACAGTAAAACCTGCAAAAGCCAGAACCTGTGTAAGGTGAAAACCTGTTAGAGAAGGAAAACACAAATATTTTCCACTAAAATGAGCAAATAGATAGAAAAGTGGTAAGACCACACCCTGTCAAAGGTGGGAAACTTGCAAGACCCAGAAGAACAAGGCCGTCCCATTGAGTTCTGGCTCTCACAGGTTTCACTGTGTCTTGCCAGGCCTCTCTCCCTAGTCTGTCTTAATTTAGAAGTTCTGCTGAAAGCAGTCCGCCGTGGTGACCCTACTGGTATTTAGAATACCAATGGCATAGCTTCTAGGATCACAGCGACATGCAAGCCTGCACAGTACAACAAACTGACAGGTAGATGGTGGCTATTGCTGCCACTTCCTACCATTCTCACATTGCGCGGATCAAATGAGATAAAATGTATGAAAGTATGTAATAAAATGTAAATATTGCCCCTCATATATATGAGACATTAGAAATCCTACTTGCCATTTATACTTGCTTATAAAGATAAAGAATTTTTTTTTTCTAATGAACTGGTCCCTTTCCTCTATTTTGGCCCACATCTCTACATGTAAATCAATCTTCCATTAAGCAATTAGAGCGTGACCAAATTATTCAGATAGGTGTTGGAATATCTGGTTAAGTCAAGGAGAGCTAACATAGTGTTCGTGATTTTTCCAAAGAACAGTGTGTGGGAACTCCCCGTTTTTCTGTAGCTTGTTCTCAGCAGACATTCCTATCCACAAACAGATACCTTTGACCTTAGAAGAACTTTAAGAGAACTGTCCCCTGGGCTTACTCACGTCTTGGGTTTAGACAAGGCCCTGAATTTTGGTGGCAGCGCCCGACTTCCTGCCCATGGCTGACTGAAGTTTCTTCCAGTGAGAGCTGAGAGAAAGTACACAACTTGAGAAGGTAATACGATATTTCGCAGGAAACCATAAAGTATTCTGGCTTGATGGCTCTTGTTCCTTCTCACATTTCATGAGTACAGTTTTGTGCCTAGGCTGAGGGAGTCAGCTGTCGATGATTTATTTTCGAAGTGACTAAAAAGCATTGCTTTTACTTCAACGCTTACCAAGATGGGTGAAAAACGATCCACTGGGCAGGCTGGCTGGTGGGCAAGCAACGGAATTTGCAGGTTCTCTATAGGGAGCCTCATCGCTTTGTGGACTTGATGCAGACCGACAGAAACTCAGCACTTGGCACTGATAGGTCATTCTCCCCTCAGACAACCAGTTGGATCTCAGTCGGGAAAGAGCAGCAGGATCGGAGCAAGATGATGTAAGAGGGAGGGTTTGCTGGGAGCTCACTACAGACAGCAAAACTGCCCTTTGGCCCTTCCAGACTAGATAGTCCCAGGCTATTTCCAAATTGGAGGAAAAAAATCTAATAAAAATTTGATGTTTTCCTGCCCACCTATTAAAAATAATTTCAGGAGGGCACCTAGGAATGATTCCTTGGCTCTACAGACTTGATAGCATTATTAAAGTCTGAAGATTGATATTTGTTGGTCTGGAGGATGTCACTGTTTATCTCTAGCTCTCAGTTTCCCCACTTATAAAATGATAGGCTCAGTCTGCTAAAGTCTCTGTGTGGTGCAAATAGTTAAGCTCTCAGCTGCCAACTAAAACGTTGGTGGTTTGAGTCCACCCAGGTATCCCTTAGAAGAAAGGTCTGGTGATCTACTTCCAAATGAAATTGGTCATTGAAAACTCTATAGATCACAGTTCTATTCTGACACACATGGGTGCAACATGAGTCAGAATGGACTCAACAGCAACTGGTTACTCCTTTAGGCTGATACATCTTCCATGTGTCCTCCAGTTTCAAGAACTGCATAATTCTGCGATTTCTTTTGCTTCTCCCTTGACCCTTTCTGTTACCCATAAACTAGCTCTTATGGGAGAACTATGTTTTTCTCCTATCTTTGTGGTTTCCCACACCACCAACACCATGAGAACCCAACCAAAAAGGAATCCTATCGGTCTTAATTTTCCCACCTTTCCTTTCTTCTATTTTTTGTTTATTGTTGTAGTTTAAATGAAAGTTTACATTTCAAGTTAGTCTCTTATGCAAAAATTTATACATACATTGTTATGTGACCTTAATTGCTCTCCCTATACTGTGACAGCACTCTCCTCCTTTCCACCCCTAATTTCTCATGTCCATTGAACCAGCTCCTAACCCTCTCTGCCTTCTCATCTCACCTCCGGACGGAAGCTGCCCGTTTAGTCTCATGTATCTATCTGAGCTAAGAAGCACACACTTCACAAGTATCATTTTATGTCGCACAGTCCAGTCTAATCTTTGTCTGAAGAGTTGGCCTCGGAAATTCTTTTAGTTCTGGGGTGATGGAGAGACCAGGGGCCATGCCTTTCGGGGTTCCTCTAGTCTCAGTCAGACCATTAAGTCTGGTCTTCTTATTAGAATTTGAGTCCTGCACCCCACCTTTCTCCTGCTCCATCAGGGACTCTCTGTTGTGTTCCCTGTCAGGGCGGTCATTGGTGGTAGCCGGGCACCATCTAGTTCTTCTGGTCTCAGGCTGATGAAGTCTCTGGTTTATGTGGCCCTTTCTGTCTCTTGGGCTAATACTTTCCTTGTGTCTTTGGTGTTCCTCATTCTCCTTTACTCCAGG
The DNA here is from genome assembly GCF_000243295.1 of Trichechus manatus latirostris. Taxonomy (NCBI): domain Eukaryota; kingdom Metazoa; phylum Chordata; class Mammalia; order Sirenia; family Trichechidae; genus Trichechus; species Trichechus manatus. The sequence goes on along the minus strand of NW_004444122.1, from coordinate 4,363,013 downwards.
TGTTTGGAATCAATTGATGCATCTTAGATGGCCACTTGCTAGCTTTTAAGACTCCAGAGCCACTCACCAAAGTGGGATGCAGAACATTTTCTTAATAAACTTTGTTATGCCGATTGAACAAGAAGTCCCCTGAAAGCATGGTCCCCAGACGCCCACTCCTGCTATTCTGTCCCTCAAAGTGTTTGACTGTATTCAGGAAACTTCTTAGCTTTGGTTTAGTCCAGTTGTGCTGATTTCCCCTGTAGTGTGTGCTGTCCTTCCCTTCACCTAAGGTAATTCTTGTCTACTGTCTAGTTAGTGAATAACCCTCACCCTCCCTCCCCACCCTCATAACCATCAAAGAATGTTTTCTTCTGTATTTAAACCTTTTCTTGAGTTCTTATAATAGTGATCTTATACAATATTTGTCCTTCTGTGACTGACTAAATTCACTCAGCATAATGACCTGCAGCTTCCTCCATGTTATAAGATGTTTCACGGCTTCATTGTTCTTTATTGCTGCGTAGTATTCCATTGTGTGGATATACCATAATTTGTTTATCCATTCATCCGTTGATGAGCACCTAGGTTGTTTCCATCTTTTTGCTATTGTGAACAGTGCTGCAATGAACATGGGTGTGCATACGTCTATTCGTATGATGGCTTTTATTTTCCCTAGGATATATTCCAAGGAGTGAGATTGCTGGATCGTATGTTACTTCTATTTCTAGCTTTTTAAGGAAGCGTGAAATTGATTTCCAAAGTGGTTGTACCATTTACATTCCCACCAACAGTGTATTAGTGTTCCAGTCTCTCCACAACCTCTCCACCATTTATTATTTTGTGTTTTGTCCACCTTTCCTTTCTTTTCTGGGGAAACTAGTTTCTGTTGTTCTCACATGGAAATGGTTTTATCATGCTCGCTTATTCATTCGACAAACATCTGAATGTCTACTATGTGCAAGAAACTGTGCTCCCTAACATGAAGAATACAAAGGTAAATCAGAGATGGCTCAGCCCTAAGGAGCTTGCCCACTAGCAGCAGATGGAAGACAGGTATGTTCATGCTGCAGTACAAAGCAACAAGTTAGACATGTGCAAGAGAGGGGAGAAGAATGTGACATAAGGCTTTGGAAGGCAAGGATGCTGTTTACCACATTTCAAGGATGGAATGAATATGATCAGCTTACCACTACATCATGCTGGTGTTTCCAAAGAGTGTTTGTTAGAACTTTAGTCCCTCAAAATATTCCAGTGAAAAAAGTGTCCATTGTCAAATGTGTTTGGGAGAAGTTGCATTCTGTCACCCCTTGGAGATTCACAATGCATGTTAGAGCAGTAAAGGTTCTGATAAGGCATATTGAAAGAGTCCTAATCCTCGTTTAAAGCCCATCTCCACCTCATTTTCATATATTGGCAGAGTGTCTATTCATGACTTTTGGAAAAACATACTATGAGAAATGCTATGGAGGTGGAGAAACCATGGGCTTGAGGGACAAAAGCCCTGGGCGTATTTCCCAGCTTTCTTACTGCTCCTTTGTGAGGAATTTGCCTTTTTCCCCTTCTTGAGGTCAATGTTATTCTTATTAAAGTCCACACAAAAATGCTAATGAGTCCTGACTTATTAGCAGCATGACTATAGGCAAGTTTCTTAATTTCCTTGTGTCTTAGTTTTCTAATCAGTAAAATGGAGCTAGTAATAGTGCCTCTCTCACAAGGTTGTAACCAGTTGTGGTCGAGTTGATTTCGATTTAAGGTGACCCCATGTGTGTCAGAGTAGAGCTGTGCTTCATAGGGTTTTCAATGGCTGATTTTTCAGAAGATTGTCAGGACTTTCTTCTGATGTGTCCCTCGGTGGACTCGAACAACCAACTTTTCAGTTAACTGGCAAGCGTGTTAACGATTTGCATCACCCAGGGGCTCCTCAGAGGGTTGTAATGAGGCCAAAGTGCATTAGTATTTGTAAAGCACTTAGAATAGTGTCTGGCAATAGTAGATGCTATATAATATTTGTTAAATAAAATAAACAAGGGCCCCTGCATGCAGAAGTGAAGTAGTATTCCCAACCCCTCACTTTGGTCCTTATCTCCCAACCATATCTTGTTCTCCTATTTTTGAATCTGGGCCTCCAAATTGATGCTTATAAAAAAAAATTCAGAGCTATAGCCACTGTGTTGCTGCAGACGGATGTGTCCAGTGTATTGTCTCTCTTTTGAAATTGTCTAGTTATAGCCTATATTAGCGCATTGTTGGCCCAGGTAGAATCTTAGAGGTGGGAGATGATTAAAGGTTACCTTGTTGAAAGTTTCCAATTCACAGACCCCAGAAAGAGGAGGAATTTGTCCCAGGCCAGACAGCTCTTATCTGCAGAGTCAAGGAATGTAACAGATGGGGCTGCCAACTGCCTCTAATTGGATATGTTACCCTGGGTTCTTTACTGAGAGTTTCATACAAGTTCTGCATTTGGGACCCTGGAGAGTCTGAAGACAGAGGGCTACCAGCTGTATCTCTGGACCCCCTGCCCACAGAGGTGAGAAGTCTCCCAGGTTCTCCACTTGACCATTCTCTGACCCCAAAGCCTATTCAAGCACACGTTCTGGGGCCAGGGGATCTCAAGGACAAACACACTTGAGGAGAATGATCTGGTGAGACTGGTTCAGAGCACCAATATTTGTTCAGTGAAGGCACATCACACATACTAATCAATGATAAACTGAGAGGAAAGGAGAGGAGAGAGAGAAAGAGAGCAATTTAAATGGTAGAGGGGGCATTGTCCATCCATCTCTTCAATGAGTACGTTCCCCAGAGTAAACATGGGATGAGAAACGTGACTCATCTGTCCTCTGAGTCCATCTAGTCTCCAGGGCCTCTCAGAGCTTGAGCGTCTCAGCCCTCTATTTTTTTTTTTTTTTAATAGTTTTTTGTACTTCAGGTGAAGGCTTCCAGAACAAATGGTTTCTCATGAAACAGTAGTACACATGTTGTTTTATG
>NW_004444122.1:4326529-4354330 GCF_000243295.1 Trichechus manatus latirostris | reverse complement strand
AATTTTTTGTCTGTATTTTCCATGAATTTGTCTATTTTTTCCTCATGTTTGTCAGCTTTTTGCCTCAGTTCTTGGATAATTCCGAGTATTAGAGATTTGAATTCCCTCTCAGGTAGTTCTAGTGCCTTTTCTTCTGCTGGAAAATCGTCTGGTGTTATATTTTGGGCACCTACTGGAACCATCGTGTCCTGTTTTTGTAATTGTTTTGATATTGTCTGCTGTTTTCAGGGCATTCAGTAGTTATTTTTCTCATTTATTGATTGTAGATTTGTTTGTTTCGTCCCTTTTTTTCAAAAAAAAATTTGAGTATGTCTGAGCAGGTGGACTGTGTGTTCTTTGTTGTTTGCTCATCTGTGCGCTCAATAGTTTTCGCTTCCTTCTCCAACTGGCAGGGTCAGTCACTCAGATGTGGTACAGCAGGGCAGGTCTAGCTGAAGAGGAGCCACTGGGATGGGTTGTTTGTGGCACTTACTACAGCCACCATGGCGGATCGGTTATCAGTGCTGGGCAGGTTCCAGTAGGCCATGCCTGTAGTGCTTGGTGGTGTGATCTCAAGCGCACGGTGCAGGTAGGCAGGATGCAGTGAAGAGATTGTTATGTGTGGAGTTAAGATGGATATGGAAGAGAGGAGAGAGGAACAGGAGCCAAAAACATACAAACAAACAAAAAAGAATGCTAGGGGAGCTTGCTGTTGGAATGGAGAGATGAGAGACTATGAAATGGAGAAAAACGGAAAGGGGAAGAGGTAGAAAAGAAAAGAATGAATAAATAAAAATAAGAAAGGTTAAAGAACCACAAAGTTCCCAGGGATCCCACCGATGCAGCTATGAGGTCTGGGGAAGTCGCTCTCAGGTGTCACAGTACAGCGTGGCTAGAAGGCGTAGAGGTATACAACGCCTGGTATTCAGGTATCAGAAAGAGAAGGAAGATATAGAGAGACGAGAAACTGAGCAATGAAGAAAGAGAAAAAGGGAAAAAGAGGGAAAATAAAAGAAAATAAGTAAAAAAAAAAAAAGAACAAGAAAGCCCCCCCAAAAAACAGAAAAATATCAAAACCAACGAAAAAAGAAATGCTCTCAGGGATTCCTCTGCACATCTGTGGAAGCTGAAGGGGAGTTCCGTGCCACGCAGCTCCTCCTGGCCAGAAAGGGCTCCCAACTCAAGAAAAGGAAAAGAAAACAAACAAGCAATTCAAAATGAACAAATGAACAAAAGCCCCGGTATCCCACCAGCACGGTAGCCCAGTCTGGGAAGCAGCTGCACACTCTAATGGAGCTCCGCAGCCCCTCAGGAAGAAGCAAAGATGGCGCATGGAGCCAGGCACTTGAGCGAAAGGAAGGGGAGGCGGCGATAGGCAAGCAAGAAATCAAAAGAAGCAGGGAAAAAAAAAAAAAAACAACAACACCAGCAGCCAACAAATGGCACTCAGAGAGCCAGCCAGTGTGGGCTGGTGTTTCTGGACAAGAGACTGTGTCTGCAGGAAGCAGAGGAGTCCAAGTGTGGGTGAAGAAGTGTGGAGAGTGGGAAAGCATATATCACAAATTGCCGGCACTCTGCAGCCCCTCAGGAAGAAGCAAAGGTGGCGCACAGAGCCAGGCACTCGAGTGAAAGGAGGGGGAGGTGGCGAGAGGCAAGTGAGAAATCAAAAGAAGCAGAAAAAAAAGTAACACTAGCAGCCAACAAATGGCATCCAGAGAGCCGCCCGCCCGCTTGGGTGTGTGGAATCCAAGCAGCCGGCGCTTCCCGGTCAAGAGACCGTGGCTGCGGGAATCAGAGGAGGCCAAGCCGGGGCGAAGAGGAGTGGGGGTTGGTAAAGCACACACCGCAAATTACCGGTTGTTTTGTCTCCTGCTGGATGCTTCGTGAGGCTGCTTTCTCGTACCCCCGTTTGCTGGTCTCCGATAGGAGTCCAAGATGGTGGATCCGCGCTACGTTAGCTGATAGGGGACCTCTGCATGAATCTCTCCTCACTCTCCATTCTCTGTCAGTTTTCTCACTCCATTTGGTGCTTGGCTGAGTTCTTTATCTCTTCATTTGATGTTTTAGGGTTTCAGGATTGTTGTATTCTCTGTTTGGCTTAGTTTTTCGGATCTTTGCTGTGGAGGGACGGCATGGTGCTTCTGCCTAGAGCGCCATTTTGCCGTAACTCTCGCGTCTCAGCCCTCTTGGTGTGATTATAGTTTTAAAGACTTGCACTTTGTGTATAACATAGGCTGAAATACCAGCCAACCACTTCATTAGAAGCTCAACCAAAGAGTCCATAATCTGTTTCAACCTCCCCCTCTACACTACACCCCCCTCAAAATCAGAAGTGTTAGACCTACTGAGTTGGAATTTTCAAGGTAAATTTGACTCTCTGTGACTTTTGTCTTTCATCCTGATTTTGAAAGCCAATTCCTGAGTGAGCTGAGCCTCCACTGTGTATCTGGTTTCTAGGGCTTGATATGCCTTGAAGCCAGGTAAAGCATACCAGGCACCCACTTAAGAAGGTTCCTAGCATCCCCTCTGGGAATATTGCTCCAGCAGGCTGACCCATCCATCCATGACCCTGGGGCCTATTTCTCTATTCTGGGGAAGCTTCTGATCTCTGGGCATCTTCTTTTCCCAGCTGCCAAGCTGCATGCACTAGTGACCCCAAATTCTGATGCTAGAACTCCCTACACTGTTTCTAGAAGAACTTCTCCATCACACTCTTAATCACAATGACAGCACTGTAAACACTAAGACATTTATTTTACACATTGCAATGGATAGAGCACTTTCCTCTCCCTTGTCTTGCTTGATCTTCTCCTAACTCTGTGAGATGGCCTGGGCAGGTAAGATTGGCTCATTTATTTTAAGATAGAGACTGAGATTCACTGAACAAAGGGTAGGAAGGTCTGAGCTGGTACCTCAACCTTTTGGTCCATATTCTGGAACTCTCCCCTCCTCACAGTTCCTGAAGGGAAATTCCCTCTCATGGTTGTTGTTGTTGCTGTCAAGTTGGCTCTGACTCATGGTGACCTCATATACAATAGAATGAACCACTGCCTAGTCCTGTGCCATCTTCATGATGGTTAGTATGCTCGAGTCTATTGTTGAGTGCCTTCTAACCTAGGGGGCTCATTTTCTAGCATTATATGGGACAATATTCTGTTGTGATCCAAAGGGTTTTTATTGGTTAATTTTCAGAAGTAGATAACCAAGACTTTCTTCCTAGTCTTTCCTAGTCTGGAAATTCTGTTGAAACCTGTCCACTATGGGTGACCCTACTGGTAGTTGAAATACCAGTGACATAGCTTCCAGCATCATAGCAACACACAAGCCACCACAGTGCAACAAACTGACAGACAGGTGGTGGAGGGTTGTTTTAGGTAGTAGCAAAAAGCTAAAGACCAAGATAGTCTTCACAAAGCAGCTCTCTTCATTAAGTTATAGTAAGAACTACTGAGGTAAACTCCATTGATACGAACTCCTGAAACATACAGCTCCAAGACTCAAGTGGAGTGTAGACATTTGACCACTAGACTGAAGATCAGAAGATTTGCTTTCTCATCCTTATTCTGACATTAACTCACTTGAGATATTTGGGCAAGTTACCTTCTATCTAAGGAGCCCTGGTGGCACAATGGTTAAGCACTGGGCTGCTAACCAAATGGTTGGCGGTTGGAACCCACCCAGCAGCTCCGCTGGAGAAGATCTGGTGATCTGCTCCAGTAATGATTAAAACCCATTGCTGTCGAGTCAATTCTGATCATAGTGACCCTGTAGGGCAGAGTGGAACTGCCCCATCAGGTTTCCAAGGCAATAATCTTTATGGAAGTAGATAGCCACATCTTTCTCTCGCAGAGTAGCTGGGGGGTTTGAACCACCAGCCTTTGGGTTAGCAGCCAAGCACTTAACCTCTGTGCCACCAGGGCCTCCCCTATAAAGATTACAGCCTAGGAAACCCTATGGGGCAGTTCTACTCCATCACATGGGGATGCTATGAGTTGAAATCAACTCAACAGCACCCAACAACAACACCTCCTATCTCTGGGCCTCAGTTTCCTCAAGGACTAATGGTCTATGAATCTAGGGGTCCATTGGCTACAGAAGTGGCCACAGCCCACATTGAAGACAGCATAGTACCTTCACTCCTCTGGCGCCTCCACTATCCTCGTTCACTTCTGAGACTTAATATGCGAATCAACATTCCTGAGACTAATTCACTTTCCTTATTTCTTTATCTCATCCTCTGTCTCTCTTTCCCTCTTTCCTATCAGTAGAGTACTTTTATTTGATCACAGTTATCTACTCCTAAAAATAATTACCAAATGTATATATCCTCCAAGTAACCAATTCCTAATTTAAGTGGGCTGTATGTTTCAGCCGTCTTTAGGGGGAAATTATAGGTCTTTTTCATCTTGATTTACCCTTAACTGGATAGAAACTGTTCGTACTACCATCATACCGGGAGCCAAAAAAGAATTGGCCATTTCCCCTCACATATTAGAATCATAATGAATAGTTCATATATGACATCATGGTCTTTCCTATGCCAGGAAACTGTGGAATTATATTGAAAACACTACATTAGCTTAGAAATGGATTAAAACAAGAGCAAAGTAGCTAAAGCAAAAGGTTATGTTTAAATATAAGGCCCCATAGCAAAGGTTTCTGTAGGAACCTTGCTCAGGGTTAAATGCAAAGTGAACAATTCTTTCCAATGAGGCTCCTCACTCCTGCCCCCACCCTGCTGAGGCTGCCACTGGGGTCATATCTTGGCCTCAGGCTGAAGGATGCTTTTCTGACCAGCCAATGTCTAATGAGATTTTTAGATGTTCTTTTCATTCCCACAGAAAAGCATAAAGGAAAGTCAAATTCATTCCAAATTGCCTCAGGTCTTCACTCCTTTGAATCAGTCTCAGGAAATCTAGTTCCCCTTTTCCCAATCTGGTCTCAAGAAAACTAACCAGTGAAGTAGTTGCCTTTGAGTTGATTCCAACTCATAGCGACCCCACCCATGTGTGTCAGAGTAGAACTGTGCTCCATAGGGTTTTTTTTTTTTTTAAATTGATGTAATTAAACGAAGTTTACATTTCAAGTTAGATTTTTTTTTAACATACATTGTTATGAGATCCCAACCTCTCACCCCATTCTGCGACAGCACAGTCCTCCCCTCCGCCCCTGATTCCCCATGAACATTCAACCAGCTCCTAACTCTCTCTGCCTTCCCCTCTAACCTCTGGACAGAAGCCGCCCCTTTGGTCTCTTATATCTACTTGTCTAAGAGGCACATTCTTCATGAGTATCACTTTATGTCCCACAGTCCAGTCCAATCCCTGTCTGAAGAGTTGGCCTCAGAAATGGTTTTAGTTCTGGGGTGATGGAGAGACCAGGGGCCATGCTTTCTGGGGTGCTTCCAGTCTTAGACCATTAAGTCTGATCTTCTTACTAGTATATGAGTTCAGCATCCCATCATTCTACTGGTCTATCAGGGACCCTCTGTTGTGTTCCCTGTCAGGACGTTCATTGGTGGAAGCTGGGCACCATCTAGTTCTTCTGGTCTCAGGCTGATGAAGTCTCTGGTTTATGTGGCCCATTCTGTCTCTTGGGCTAATACTTTCCTTGTGTCTTTGGTGTTCTTCATTCTCCTTTATTCCAAGTGGTTGGGACAAATTGATGCATCTCAGATGGCCGCTTGCAAGCTTTTAAGACCCCAGACGCCACTCACCAAAGGAGGATGCAGAACATTTTCTTAATAAGGTTTGTTATGCCAATTGACATAGATGTCCCCTGAAAGCATGGTCCCCAGACCCCGCATCCCTGCTACTCTGTCTCTCAAAGTATTTGATTGTATTGAGGAAACTTCTTAGCTTTGGTTTAGTCCAGTTGTGCTGGCTTCCCCGGTAGTGTGTGCTGTCCTTCCCTTCACCTAAGATCATTCTTACCTACTATCTAGTTAGTGAATAACCCTCACCCTCCCTCCCCACCCCCATAAGCATCAAAGAATGTTTTCTTCTGTGTTTAAACCTTTTCTTGAGTTCTTATAATAGTGGTCTTATACAGTATTTGTCCTTCTGTGCCTGGCTAAATTCACTCAGCATAATAAGTTCTAGCTTCCACCAAGTTATACGATGTTTCACAGCTTCATCATTGTTCTTTATTGTTGTGTAATATTCCATTGTGTGGATATACCATAATTCGTTTATCCATTCATCCATCGATGGGCACTTAGGTTGCTTCCATCCTTTGGCTATTGTGAACAGTGCTGCGATGAACATGGGTGTGCATATATCTATTTGTGTGACGGCTCTTGTTTCTCTAGGATATATTCCAAGAAGCAGGATAGCTGGATCATATGATACTTCTATTTCTAGCTTTTTAAGGAAGCGTCAAATCGATTCCAAAGTGGTTGTACCATTTTACATTCCCATCAACAGTGTATAAGTGTTCCAGTCTCTCCACAACCTCTCCAGCATTTATTATTTTGTGTTTTATGGATTAATGCTAGCCTTGTTGGGGTGAGATGATATCTCATTGTTGTTTTGATCTGCATTTCTCTGATGGCTAATGATCGTGAGCATTTCTTCATGTGTCTGTTAGCTGCCTGAATATCTTCTTTAGTGAAGTGCCTGTTCATATCCTTTGCCCATTTTTTAATTGGGTTATTTGTCTTTTTGCTGTTGAGGTTTTGGAGTATCTTGTAGATTTTAGCGCTTAGACGCTGATCGGATTTGTCGCAGCCAAAAAATTTTTTGCAATCTGTAGGTTGTCTTTCACTCTTTTGGTGAAGTCTTTGGATGAACATAAGTGTTTGATTTTTAGGAGCTCCCATTTATCTAGTCTCTCTTCTGGTGCTTGTGCATTGTTACTTATGGTTTGCATTGTGTTTATGCCATGTATTAGGGCTCTCCATAGGGTTTTTGATAGCTGATTTTTCAGAAGTAGATCACCAAGCTTTTCTTCTGAGGCACTTCTGGGCAGACTCAAACCTCCAACCTTTTGGTTAGCAGCTGAGCGCATTAAGGTTTTGCACCACCCAGGGACTCCAAGAAAGCTAAAGGAACATAGAAAAAAAGGTGTTTTCATAGCCTCATTGCAGCACGCGATGGTCAAGGAAGTGTGTCAACTTGGTTGGGCCATGATTCTCAGTGGTTTGGCAGTTATGATGTAGTTTGGCAGTTATGCAATGATGTAGTCACCCTCCATTTTGTGATCTGTTGTAGTCACCTATACGAGGTGATCGGATGTGATCAGTCAGTTCTTAGGGGAGTTTCCTCAGGGGTGTGGCCTGCATCCAATTATATATAGATGTTCTGGCAAAGCTTGCTAGCTTTTGCTCTGGATCCTGCATCAGATTTGTCATCATCTGACCTCTGGTTCTTGGGACTTGAGCCAGCAGCCTGCCATCTTACCTGCTGATCTTGGATTTAAGAGCTCCTGCAGCTACATGAGTCAGGAGAAGCTTCCAGACTGACACCTAACCCACAGACTTAGGACTTGCCACCTTCTACAGACATGTGAGCCATTTCCTTTAGATAAACCTCTATCTTTATATGTATATGGTTTTGATTCTCTAGAGAGCCCAGCCTACGATGCCACAGTTTCAAGTATCTCAGGAAAACTGAGAAAAATGACCCCGAATTCTGCAGTTTGGTCTCCTCTACCAAGTTTCCTGGGGTGAGGACAAACCAATACCAACCAGTTGCTCTACAGTAGCCTCTGACTCATGGAGACCCCCTGTGTGTCAGCATAGAACTGTACTCCATAGGATTTTCAGTGGATGATTTTCCGAAAGTAGATCACCTGGCCTTTCTTCCAAGGGCACCTCTGGGTAGACTCGAACCATCAACTTTTCTGTTAGCAGCCAAGTGCATTAACCATTTGCACCACCCAGGGACTCCTGGGAGAGGACATGTCCTAGTAAATTCACTTCCTTGGAGGTCCTATACTTTAAAAAACGGACTGTGCTGACTGTCTCCCTTGTGGGTCTTGCCTGGACAATCAGTCAGATTTCCTGTGGGCTCTGGAACTTGGTGGAAAGGATTGCAGGCAGCAGACTTTTTAAGAAGGAAGCTACCTTTGTATAGAAAGTCTGGAATGAGCCACTTGGAATAGGAGGAGAGACTGTGCATGGGAGCTGGCAATAGCTCAAGCCACAAAAGCGAGCAAAGGCAAGAAGAGGGAACTGGAATTGTTTGGATCCTGGTTCTTGTGGTGGTGAGGAAGGTATTGGTGTGGGCTGAGAAAAGAAGAAAGAAAGAGAAGAGGGAGGAGGAGAAGACCCCATGAAAGGAGCCAGATAACTACCTGTGCAGTAAAGAAAGTTGATAGAATCAGACCTCGATTTTTTTTTACATGTGGGCTTCAATGACTGCAGAATAATACAGATTTTCAGGGAGGAGGTGGTAGTAGGAAAGCTTACAATGTGATTTGTGGTTTGTTTCTGTCACTGTAATGTAAATACTTCATCTGTCTCCCTTGCAAGTCTTGAGTAACCTTTGCTATGTTGACTCGTGGCTTGTGGGAAGCAGCTGTTGTCATGTGTAGGGGTGTGGAAATCAGAGAAGGAGGCGGTGTCACGTCTCGGTCAGCGTGGTAACAACCGCGGGAAGTGTTTGTGAAGCTGAAATCCAGAGGCAGAGGTGGTCCTGAGGGTGTGAGCCTCCTGAGCTTTCACAGAAATATCTGGAGTGTTTTAGAATCTGAGGTCCCATAATGACTTTCCTATATTTTGATGGAAAAGGAGACCCCAGTTGCATCTTTTTATACCTACCACATGACAATGGTCACACCAAACTCTAGGTGGAGCATATAGACGCCCAGGGAGAGGAAAGCTCTTCTTCCTGTCTTGTATGACTTCTTATCATGTCAGTGATGTGCACTCTGCTTAATTCCATCTCACCCACAAAACCACTCTTTCCTCTTCCAACTCGAGGAGTGGCTCTTCCTCCAAACTCTGCATTTCTTCATGTTGTTGTTGTTAGTGGCCGTCAAGTCAGCTATGACTCATAGTGACCGCATGTATAACAGAATGAAACGTTACCCGGTCCCACCATCTTCATAACCATTGCTATGTTTGAGTCCATTGTTTTGGCCACTGTGTTAATTCATGTTACAGACAGAAGACTTCCCTCTCCTTTGCCAACCTTTCACTTTACCAACCAGGATGTCCTTTCCTAGCAATTCATCTTTCCTGATGATGTTTCGGAAGTAAGTGAGCCGAAGTCTCTCCATCCTCACTTCTGAGGAACATTCTGGTGGTATTTCTTCTTAGATTGATTTATATTCTTCCTTATTTCTTTCTTTTAAATAATGAAAGCATTTAAGGCTATAGTATTCTGAGTACAATTTTAGTCACATCTTACTGGTTTTGAGATATAATGTTTTCACTGTGTCATTGCAGTTATTTTCCAAACAACATGTAATTGCAATTTAGATTTTCTCTGAGATGGTTTTTAAATTTCCAAGTGGTTGCTTTCCAAGTATTAATTACTAATTTTGCTGCTTTAAGGGAAGAGAATGACCTCTGTAGTGTTTTTATACTGGGGAACGTATTACGGTTTTTATCTTGGCCTGGAAGATAATTTTTCTGTAAGTGTTCCACATTCATTTGATAGTGGTATATAGACTGTAAGTTACAAGTTTCATTATTTTCTGTAATAAAAATTTTAATGATATTATTTAGTTTTTTAAATTGCCTGATGTTTTAGTCTCCATGTGTTAAAAAGAGGTATATTTAAGTCTTCCTTTGTGCCTTGAGTTTCATCACCTTACCTTCGTCTTTACACGTTTTAAATTCCGTATGCTTTTAGGTTATTGGATTTGGTACAGAAAGGTTCATGATAGTTATATATTAATTCTTCTTGCTGTCTTTCTTCAGCACTAAATAGCCTATTTTATCCTGTTTAATGTATTTTTAGGAGGAATTCTAATCTGTTTGATATTGTCACCCTCTTTTGTTTGCATTTGCCTGGTATTAGTTCAGGCCCTCTGGTTTTTTTTAAGGAAGATAAGCGTTTTCTGTTTATGTGTTTGTTTAAAATTCAATGTAAAGAAATAGGCAATATATGAATGTATTAGAACATTCAAGCAGTACAGAGTAATACAGTGCAACGCAAGTCTTCTTGTTACCTTCAGTCCTCTAACAGCTCTCCTAGAGGTACCCATTGCTACTAGTTTCTTTTACACTTTTCTGTTTCTATGCTTATGTAAGTGAGTAAGTGTGTGTGACACACACACATACATTCTTAAAAATCCAGATGGTAGCACACTATATAGTTTGTTTGTACTTTGCTTTTTTCACTTAACCATATAACTTGGAGAATATTCCATATCTCTTCATATAATTTCACCTTTATAAAAGCTGCAACGTAGTCCATTGTCAGCATATGCCCTAATTTATTTATCTATTATCATTCTGGTGGACATTTAGGTTTTAAATTTAGTATGTCCAAAACTGTCTGTATAATCCTCCCTCTCCCAAGTGACCAAAACTTCTCCTCTTCTGATACTCCCTCTATGTGAAAATGGTACTACTCTCTGCTTAGATGTTTAAACCTGAAGCCTTAAACACTTCCTTGATTCCACCTTCTTCCCCACTCTCCACATCTAATCAGTCATACAGGTCTGTTGATGGTGTTACTTAAAGATCTTTCAAGTCTGTCCCCTTATTTTTATCCTTATTGTCAGCACACTTAAGAAAATAAAAACCAGTTTTCATTGAGTTGATTCTGACTTATGGTGACCCCATGTGTTGTAGGGTAGAACTGCACTCCATGGGGTTTTCAAGGCTGTGACCTTTCGGAAGCAGATTGCCAAGTCTTTCTTGCAAGGCACGTTTGGGTAGACTTGAACCACCAACCTTTCTGTTAGTAGTTGAGTGTTTAACTGTTCGTGCCACCCTGGGATTCCTTACCCTTAAGGAACTGTTGCTGTCCAGTTGATTCCGACTCATAGCGACCCTAAAGGACAGAGTAGAACTGCCCCACAGGGTCTCCAAGGAGCGGCTGGTGAATTCGAACTGCTGACCTTTTGGTTAGCAGCTGTAGCTCTTAACCACTATGCCACCAGGGTTTCCTACCCTTAAGTAAGTCACCGTTATCACTCCTTTGGCTGGCCTATCCACTTCTATCATATCATTGTTAGTCAGAATCAATGATATGAGGCTTGCCTTAATAGTAATGGGTTACCCACTTCCACTCCTGTTTCCTCTTCAATCTATCCTTTACTATTATGTCAAACTGACCACTTCAAGATGAAAACCTGTTAATAATACTCTCCTGTTTAAAACTCTCCATGGCCCTTTGAATAAAACTCATCATTATTAATATGGTCTGTAAGGCTAAGCATGATCTGGCCCCTGCGTACTTGGCAGACCCTGTGTTATTTCCAGTTCAGCCATATGACCATCAGCTTTCAGTTCCTTGAATTAGTCCCACACTTTCCAAAAACAGGGCCTTCGCCCCTGTGGTTTACTCTGCTTTTAATGATTTTCTCTGCAGCTTTCCTCCTTTTCCTAGAAAATTTCTGTTCACCCTTTAAGTCTCAAGAGACACACTGCCTAATATGATAGCTGCGAGTCACATGTGGCTATCGAGCACTTGAATTCTGGCTACTCTGAATTGCGATGTGATGTAAGTGCAAGATACACACTGAATTTCAAAGACGGTACAAAAAAAGGATGCAAATATTAATATTTTTTATATTGATTATGTATTCACATGATAATATTTTGGATATATTGGGTTAAAAATATATTGTTAAAATCAGTTTCACCTGGTTCTTTTTACTTTTTTAATGTGGCTATTGGAAAATTTGGGATTATATATATTTGACTCACATTTGTGACTTACATTATATTTCTATCGAACCGTCCTGTTCAAGGTCATTTTTTGTATCATCCCAGAGGAGGTAGATGGCCTTCCTACATATTCTAGTGTTTTCTTCTCATGTAGTTCTTCCTAATAACATTCATTACATGCTATCATCTGTTCAATATGTCTTCCCCATTATAAGATGCAGGAGATCAGCATCCCTGCTTGCTTCATCTCACTGCTTCTAGGTCAGTATCTCTGTGGAGTTAAATTGAGATTCTCCATTTTGTCTTAGAATTACTTTGTTAGAGTTTCTTTTATTTCATTTGTAAAATAACTTTATTTCAAGTAGGGACTACTTTTAAATTTGTTCCTAATGTAAACAGAGTCTACAGTGTTGGTTTGTTTTTTTTTTTTTTTTAAATACTGGTTGAGTTAATTAGAACTACATCTTTAGTCAGCAGTTTAATCTTTACAAAGTGAGTAAAATCTTCCTACTAAACCCAACAGTTCAAAAGTGTTAGTGGAAGCATGTTTTTTTATTTTTTTTTAACATACAATACAAATTCCGTAGCAAACATTCATTGTTTCAGAATCACGAATACACAGTTCTTTGAATTATTAAAACAAATCCATCAATATTACAAGAAAGTTTTTAATCTGCTCAGTAAACAATCTGAGAAACTCAGGTTAATAGGTCAAGAATTAGAATAAAAATAAATTTGACTTCTTTTTTTATCGTATCTATAAAAATCATAGCCACTAACATACATTCTTGTCTATCTAATATAAATGCTGATTCTTATCACTATGCTTTTCACTCCCAAAAAGCCTTGGATCTAAAACGACTGAGAATTTCTCTTAAGTTCTTGCAGAATGAACTTGGACCACTGAATTTAAATTTAATCCAATCAGGGCCAAATACAAAATATTGGGGGCTTATAATTATTTATTTCCATACATCGTGGGCACTCAACAAATGTTTGTGGAGTGAGTATTCCAAGTTCACAATGAACTTTGTGTTCAGTAGTCTCTGTTTAGGAAGATGGAGGTGGCAAGTTATTTTAGAAACATTTTCATCCACAAAGTGCTTTGAAATCTAGTATTTGAAAAGGCTTAGATTCATTTACCTGGAAAATTACCTTTCTGACAACTGGCGATATTGAAAAACAAGGCAGCAGTGTGCTCTAACCCTGAAATTAAACTCTCAAATGCATAATCCGGTTACTCTGGAGGTATTAATGGGAGAACCACACCTAGCTGGTGGAAGTCATGGCTTCGTCACTTTTGCACCTTAGGGCTTGGGCAAGCTGCCACATCTTCCTGAGCTTCAGTAACCTTATTTGTAAGGGGCAGAGTTGGGCTAGGTGAAATGAGGCCACTTTAAGGACTACCCATCACGGTCCCCATTGCCCTCAAGTCAATTCTAACTCATAGTGGCCCTGTAGGACAGGATAGAGCTACCCCATAGGGTTTCCAAGGCTGTAATCCTTACAGCAGGAGACTGCTACCTCTTTGTCCCTCAGAGCAGCTGGAGGGCTCAAACTGCTGAACTTTCAGTTAGCAGCAGAGCTCGTGACCACTTCGCCACCAGGGCTCCTTGCTTTAAGGTCTAAGATCCTCTCATTTCAGGTCCAATCCCTTTCCCTCCTGCTTTGTTCCTGAAAGGCTAAATAATTAGCTTTCTAAAAAATATTTGATAACTGAAATTTCAGGGCAGCTATCCACCGTCAGAGTAGTGGTTTGTTAAACTATCATTAAGTGCAGTTAAGTTGATTCTGACTCATAGCGACCCAATGTAGTGGAGACCTTCATAAAAACTTAAAAAAAAATTACTTCTTTCCATCTCACTTTGCTGCAAAGCACAACTCCAGAAGCACAAAAGGATCATACTACCAACAGTGACCATTGCGCCTTCATTACTACAACAAGGATAACTTCAGGCTGTCTCACTTGCTTCTTCCACCACCCGTCTGTCAGTTTGTCGTGATGTGGCGACTTACGTGTTGCTGTGATGCTAGAAACTATGCCACTGATATTTCAAATACCAGCAGGGTCACCCATGGTGAACAGGTTTCCACGGAGCTTCCAGGCTAAGACAGACTAGGAAGAAAGGCCTAGTGATCTACTTCCAAAAATGAGCCAGTGAAAACCCTGTGGATCACAATGGAACATTGTCTGACTAACTTGCTTTGGACACATCATAAGGAGGGACCAATTGCTGAATGAGGACACCATTTTTAGGGAAGTAGAAGGCCACTGAGGGTGAGAGACATCTCAGTGAGATGGATTGGCACGATAGCTGCAGTGATGTACTTGAACGTACTGGCAGTTGTGAGGATGCCACAGGACCAAGCAACATTTGGTTCTGTTGTACGTGGGGTTGTGGGGTTGCCATGAGTTGGAGTCAACTCAAGGGCAGACATCTGTCTAATGAAATCTTGTTCCCACTCTGAGCGGACTCTTGCAGTCATCACATCAGTTCACACACAGAGCACTGATTTTTTTTTTTAACCTGAAAGCTTTTTAATGACTTCTTTTATGCTATAGACTACTTTTATCACTATAGAATAGTGATTTATAAATGGCAAATTTTAACAACTATCCAAATTGGACGTACAATTAACCATGCTTATTCTTTAGCCAGAATTAAAGACCATTTTAGAGACTTAGTATTGACTGGATTTCTCACTTGGTACAAACAGGTTTCATGATTTATCAATCTGTCCACTGCATCTCCCTCTTGCTTCTGAGTAACAATTTGTTGACGATTTGCTAGGGTGGTTTTGTTCTCGGACAACTGTGCAGGCACAGAATGCCGGGTCCCTTGACCACAATTGTATCAGGATGTCCACATTTGTGAGCATTTCATATTCTGCTTACAGAAATGGTTGGATCAAGCTCACTTTAAATAGTTACAACAATAGCTGAAAATAAATTAGCAAAACATAAACTAATCAATTTAAAAAAAAAAGTCCACCATAGAAGGCAATCTGCAGGGCATGACAATTAATTTCTCTTCTGTTTCTATGTGTTTGTTGGAGTCGAGACTCAGGGTAGGGGATGTCCATTCCCACTCCTGGGCTACTAAGCATGAAGAAGGAAAATTGTGATGGGAGTCTGAGCCAATCCTTTTTACAACCATGCTTTTGTCTCATTTGGGCCCTTTCTTCTGCTTGGTGGATATTCTGTTGAGTTCTTTGCACATTCTCTTGAGTCCTCCACTGCAAACTTGTTGCCATTGAGTTGATTCTGACTCATGGCTGTCCAAGACTGCACTCCGTAGGATTTTTTAATGGCTGATTTTTTTGGAAGTAGATCTCCAAGCCTTCTTCCAAGACTCCTCTGGGTGGACTCGAACTACCAACCTTTTAGTTAGTAGCCAAGCACCTTAACTATTTGTGCTAGTGTGCAGAAGAATCTCCAGGAGAGCTGTTAAAATACAGACTTCTGGTGTTCGCTTCAGCAGCATATATACTAAAATTGGAATGATACAGGGAAGATTAGAGTTGCCCCGCACAAGGATGACAAGCAAATTCGTGAAGCGTTCCATATTTTTTTCTGATCAAAAACAATGCCTCCACCGATTACAATCTGTCTGACAAGAGCGTCAACCTCTGGGTGGCTTTGTTCATTACAGTGAAGGAACCAACGACTTTGTCATGCTGAAAGGCTGCTTGGTGGGAACCAAGAAGCGAGTGCTCACTCTTTGAAAGTCCTTGCTGGTACAGACAAAACGCCGGGCCCTGGAGAAGATTGACCTCAAGTTCATCGACACCACCTCCAAGTTTGGCCTTGGCTGCTTCCAAACTATGGAAGAGAAGAAAGCATTCATGGGACCACTTCAGAAAGACAGAATTGAGAAGGAAGAAGGAATAGATTGTGCAGCTGGTGGGATCGCAATAAAAATTATTTCCTAGTGGAAAAAATAATACAGACTTCTGGGCCTAACAGAGAAATATTATGATTATAATTCAGGAGTTCTGGGGTGAGGCCCGAGAATTTGCATTTTAGCAAGCTTCCAGGAATGCTGATACTCCTGGTTTGTGGACCAGGCTTTGAGTAATGCTGCTCCATGACAGAGTGCTGAGCATTTAATGAATCAAGTAATGAATTAAGTATCTATCTTGTAGTCGTTGAAATTTGTTTTTTTTCTGCTTGTCTTTTTGAATGTGTCTCTCTTTGTTCTCTTGCGAGAGGAAGAACTTCTTGGTCTGAAGTTAGTGTGAAAGAGCCAGAAGACATTCTTCAAAACTGAAATAGGAAGGCCAGGGTATTTCACCCGGTATTTCCTGAGCACCTGCCAGCGTTACGCTCACTGCTGCTTTGGCTGTAAGAGAATAATGGTGAATAACAGTGTTCCTGCCAAATGTTTGCAGAGTGCCTGAATGTTTTCTCCTTTGCACCAGCCTTACCCTTCTCAGAGGTAGACTTTCATTTTGACTTTCACATCCCACCCTGATCCACCCCATTCTCTTTCCCACTGAACTTTTCTTCCTTGACACACATTTTTTTTTTTTTTTAGTTTTCTTTTTCTATCTCCAACTTTAATTTTCCCCCAAACATTACATTCATCTATAATCCTGTCCTCCTCCAGCGGCCAGGAGCTTCCCACTTCCCTGCGGAGCCTGCAAACATTTGAGGAATGAGGTGCTTTGTGAGGTCCAAGGAGCTGAACTGTAACCAATGGGCCCAGAGAGAATCCTGGCTTCACAGAGAAAAGTTTTGAATACAATGAAGATACAGAGGGCTCTGGATCTTCCACTTGGCTAGCTCTGTAATCTTGGACAAGTTTCTTAACCAATTTGGCCTTGCTTTCTATCTTTATAAAGTGGAAATCATAGTGCGTATCGCTTGAGGTTGCTCTGAGGTTTAAATGAGATAATGTGGGCTTAATATAAGGTGTGGCACATAAATGCTTAATTAATTGCACATAGTTCGGCTGCTAACCAGAAGGTTGGCAGTTTGAATCCACCAGCCGCTCCTTGGAAACCCTACAGGGCAGTTCTACTCTGTCCTATAGGGTCGCGATAAGTCGGAGTTGACTCAACAGCAACAGGTTTTCTTGGTTTAGTTTTATTATTAATATGTGCTTCTTCCCGTTGCCATCGAGTCAATTCTGACTCATGGTGACCCATGTGTGTCAAAGCAGAACTGTGTTTCATAGGATTTTCAATGGCTGATTTTTTGGAAGTAGATCACTGGAACTTTCTTCCAAGGTGCCTCTGGGTGAACTCAAACCTCCAACCTTTCAGTTAGAAGCCCAGCACTTTGCTGTTTGCGCCACCCAGGAACTCCATGAGGGAGTTAACACCCCTAAAATAACCCCTGGCCAAGAGGGGATGGAAGCTAATAAATAAAACTTCCCTCTCCCATGTCTTGAGCAGACGGTTCTGAAGTACATTCTGCATAGCTCCTCAGAGGGCCCACCAGAACTGTGCCCAGTTGCCCGCGGAAGTCACCATCTCAATTACCACCCTTGATTGTGTTTCTCCTCTCTTGTACTCTCCCCAGTTCCTTTACTCTGTTCCCTGGACCATTTTCAAAATATACTACCTGGACTCTATCCTTTGCCTCAGATTCTGCTTTTTGGGGAAACTCAGTCACAGCAGCACCCTACTACTCTGAAGTGAGGGCAGTTGTGGTTCAGTGGCAGAGTCTTACCTTCCATGTGGGAGACCTGGGTTCAATTCCTGGCTAATGCACCTCAGGCACAGCCACCACTCATCTACTAGTGGAGGCTTGCATGTTGCTATGATGCTGAACAGGTTTCAGTGGAGCTTCCAGACTAAGACAGCTAGGAAGAAAGGCCTGGCAATCTGCTTCCAAAATCAGCCAATGAAACCCCTATAGATCACAATGGTCTGATCCATAACCCATCATGGGGGGATGGTACAGGACCAGGTAGCAATGTATCCCGCTGTGCATGAGGTCCCCATGATTTGGGGGCTGACTGGACAACAGCCAACGACAACAACAACTCTGAAAAACAAGGCCTGGATTCTGAGCCTTCCATCATCAGCTGGGCCATGTTCAGTTTCTAATGAAGTTCAATTTAGTTTTCCCATTAGGCACCTAGAACTGGTTTCCATTTGTGTTTGTAGAGATTCCCTCACTGCCTGAGGGCCTAGATGTAGGTCTGGTAAGTGATGATTTCCAGTGCTGGTTTCCCCCAAACAAAAAGAACAGATTTTGTCTCTTTTAGAGGCATTGAGTATGGTTGGTTTCACTCCAGCTGGCAGAAGTAGTAATTATTGTTTGGGGTTTCCAGAGCCTTGAGCATTCTCAGCTTATGTGATGGCTTAGAGAGCCTCTGTCTCTGTCGTGGGCTCCAGACATCTGGGGGTGGGGGTGTGCATTCAAGCAAGGCACAAGTTCTCATTGCCCTGTCTAATGAACTCTGAATAGAGATGGCAATTTTTAACTGACCGTGATGGGTCGCACGTTCTTTCTCAGTTTTCCCAAGAAGTAGAAGTGCTTTTGTCTTCTCTTGCATAGCTGAATCTTCAGAAATGGTTTAATAAAGCCTCAGTAGAGTTTGTATCCAGATGAAATCAGATCAGAAGGAAGGTCTTGTCACTTCTACAATATCTTTGATGCTATGTACTGTCATTTTGTAAAATTTAGGTATCAACCTTCAAGAAGTTTATTTTTTAAACCCCCTCACTCCTCACGGAACTAGACTTGCGAAGGGGAGACTTAACTCTGCCCCCAGGTGACTGAAGACGCCTTGACACACTTGCCTCAAGGGCTGAAACAAATGCAGGAGAATGTTGTAACCATTGTAAATCTCTGTCATGATTGTCTTCTGCTTGCTTTATTTTTTTCATGAATGAAATATTATACAGGCTTGTACATATCCAAATGTGTAGGTATGTATGCACATACGTGTTTATGTAAGTTTTTGATTATAAGATTAGTTTTTATCTGAGAATGAGGACTATAGTGAGGTGTCCTCCTTGAAACTTGGAGCAAAAGCTGCCCTCAGGATGCAGCCCTTAGTTTAAACTTGGTATTTTGACACAATTTCAATTTATAGAAGGTTGTAAGAATAGCACGGAGATATCCCATATATCCTTCACTGGATTTCCCAAGTGTTAACATCTTACAATGTTCGCTTTGTCAGTCTCTCTCTCTCTATGTATATCTTCAATTGCCATTGAGTCAATCATGACTCATGGCGACCCTGCATGTGTCAGAGTAGAACCGTACTCCACAGGGTTTTCAATGGCTGATTTTTCAGAAGTAGATTGCCAGGCCTTTCTTTCAAGGCACCTCTGGGTGGACTCAAATCTCACACCTTTTGGTTAGCTGGTGAATACATTAACCATTTGTACCACACAGTGTCTCTCTGTCTACATATATATACACACATAGACACACACAAAGCACACATATTTATATATGAATATATATACAGATATATACACATACATATATATATGTTTTCTTAACTGTTTGAGAGTAAGTTGCAAGTTGCAGATGTGATGCCCCTTTGCTCCTAAGTACTTCAGTGTGTATTTCCTAAAAACAAGGACAATCTCTTACATAGCCACAGTAAAATCATCGAAATCAGG
This sequence comes from Trichechus manatus latirostris, assembly GCF_000243295.1. NCBI lineage: Eukaryota > Metazoa > Chordata > Mammalia > Sirenia > Trichechidae > Trichechus > Trichechus manatus. The sequence continues at coordinate 4,334,973 of NW_004444122.1, read as the reverse complement.
AAAGTAACATTAATACAATACTATTAGCTAATCTTCAGAACTTACTCAAATTTTGCTGATTGTCCCAATGTCTTTTGTAGCGAAAGAAAATTGCAGACCAGACACTGCATTCAAGAGTCATGTCTCTTTGGCTTCCTTTATTTTTGAACAATTCCTCAGACTTGTCTTTCATAAACTTGATATTTTTGAAGGGTACGGGCCAGTTATTTTGCAGGAAGTCCCTGAATTTGGATTTGTCTGACATTTCTTCATGATTAGACTGAGATTGTGCATTTTTGGCAGGATTGTCACAGAAATGATGCTGTGTTCTTCTCAGTGCATTGTATCAGAAGGCACATGATATATTTTTGTCGTATTACCGGTGATGTTAACTTGGATCATTTAGTTAAGATGATGCCTGCCATGTTTGTCTGCTATTAATTACTATTTTCTCATTGTAATTAATATGTATTATGTGTGAATTACTTCAAAATTCTGTAGTATCTTATCAAACTTTCACTCACTAGTTTTAGCGTAAATGTTGATTCTTGCCTCAATCAATATTACTGTGAGAGTTTCCAAATGATAATTTTCTAGAATATAACTCTTAAGAGTTTAGTCTTTTGGATGAACTTAAGAACAATTTTATTAAATAATTGCATTAAAATGATTGAGGTTTTGTAATTAGAATTGTATTATCTTTATAAAGTAATTTTTGGAAATTACTGTCTTTGCAATATGAAAACTTCACACCCACGAACTCGGTATCTGTATCTATTTTTTTCAGGTCTTATTTTACGTTCTTTAATTAAAATCTGTGGTTTCCTTAATTTATGAACAACACGTATTTTTTTTATTGTGCTTTAAATGAAGGTTTACATTTCAAGTTAGTCTCTCATACAAAAATTTATACACACATTGTTATGTGACCCTTGTTGCTCTCCCTGTACTGTGACAGCACACTCCTCTTTTCCACCCCGGATTTCCCGTGTCCATTCAACCAACTCCTGACCCTCTCTGCCTTCTCATCTCACCTCTGGACAGGAGCTGCCCATTTAGTCTCATGTATTTACTTGAGTTAAGAAGCACACTCTTCACAAGTATCATTTTATGTCTCAGTCCAGTCTAATCTTTGTCTGAAGAGTTGGCCTTGCGAATGGTTTTAGTTTTGGGCTAGCAGAGAGTCCGGGGCCATTTTCCAGGATCCCTCCATTCTCAGTCAAACCATTAAGTCAGCTCTTCTTACAAGAATTTGAGTTCTGCACCCCACTTTTCTCCTGCTCCATCAGGGGCTCTCTGTTCAAATAATATGTATTACTGTTATGTGTTATTTCTAGGAATTTTATATTTTTTTATTGATATTCTAAAAGGAATCCGTTTTTCAGTATGCTTTCTAATTTAAAAATTTTGGAATATAGAGAAACTTTCATGTACTAGTTATTTCATATTTTCTTATTCTAATAATTTTCCAATTGATTATCCTGACTTTCCTAAAGAAATTATTTTTTGTTTACAAGCCATGATAATTTGGCCAGTTTCTTTTTAATAGTTACACATTTCTTTTTTGATCTTTTTTTCCTAGTTATTTAATTACTAGTGCTTTCAGAACGATATTAAATAGCTAGGATGATCATGGTAACCTAGATGCTAATGATAAATTCTCTCAAGTTTCACCATAAGCCAAAAAAACAAACCAGTTGCCATGGAGTCAATTCTGATTTATGGCGACCTCATGTGTGCAGAGTAGAACTGCACTCCATAGGGTTTTCAAGGCTGTGACCTTTTGGAAGCATACTGCTAGATATGTGCTCAAACTGCCAACCCTTTGGTTAGTAATCTGAGTGCTTAACCATTTGCGCCACTAAGGGACTCCATAGGTGATCATAATATAGGGAGACACCATGGCATAGTGCTTGTGAGATGGACTCTGGAGCCAAACTACCTGTGTTCCAATCTCAGCACCTCTACTTATTAGTTGTATGAACTTGAGCAAATTACTTAACTTCTTCATTCTTAGTTCCATTACCTGTAAAGTGGGGATGGTAATAGTATGTTCTTCTTGGAGCTGTTGTGAAAAGTAAAAGGCATTCGTACTTGTAAAGTACTCAAATAGGCTAGAAAGTAATAAATACTGTATAAGTCCTTGGCACTATTTGTAAACATGACGTTGTCTGCTAGCGTGAAATATTTTTATCATTTTAACAAAATATCACATTTTTCCTAGTTGACAAACAGCTTTTTCAGGAATGGGTGTTTAATATTATCAAGGGCTTTTCTTTTCTTCCCTTTGATGTGATGAACTATAGAAACAGATCTCCTTACAATTGAATTATTTTTTAATGCGATGGCATTAACTCTACTTTGGCATGGTGTGTAAGTTTGTTTAAAAAATTTCTTTTTACCACACAGCCAGTTTTTAAAATTTATTTTATTTTATTTTTTCCTTTTATTTCTCCCACGTAGCCCTGTATGCCACCTCCCTCCTTCCCACGAGACCCCATGGCTAGAAAACCGCTGGCACTCTGGCCCACTGCTGCCCTGGGTCCACCCTGCTCCCACCCACGGTCCCTACCACTCCACCAATTTTTTTTCTTTTATTTTCTTTTCTTTCTCCATTCCCCCTAGTCCAATACATCACTTCCCCTCCCTTCCCACCACCCCCAGGTCTGCCCTGCCACAAATGGTTGGTCCCTACCATGCCACCATATTTTTCTTTCTTTCATTATTTCTTTTTTTCTTTTCTTTTCTTTTCCTTCCTTTTCTTTTTCCCTTCCACCTAGCCCTGTGTACTACTTATCCGCCTTCCCACCAGCCCCTACTTCAATGTCATGGCTAAAAAGTCACCAGCCTGCAGCCACCTTGGGTCTGCCCTACCCACACCTTCCAGCTCCCACTGTGCAGCCATCTTTATTTTTCTCTTTATTTTTTATTTTCTTTCCTCCTAACACCCAGCCCCATAAGCCACCTCCCCTCTTGTACCACTGGACCCTGGGTCCACCCCACACCCACTTGTTGACCCCTACTATGCCACCATTTTTTTCTCTTTTTACCTATCTTGCTTTTCTTTCTCCCTCCCACCTAGCCCCCTAGGCCACCTCCCTCCTCTTCCTGCTGGCCCCTGCAGTGCCACCATGGACAGAGAGCCACTGGCACACCAGCCCACTATTGCCCCGCCTCTGCCCATCCTCAATCCCCCTGCTACCTTTTCATTCCTTTTCCTTTCTTTTCTCCCCACCCCACCTAGCCCCATAAATCACCCACCCCTTCCTGCCAATCCCCATCATGCTCAGGTCCACCACTGCACAGGCCCACACTGCCTCATCCCTCCTGCTACTTGACTACCTGCAGAACGGTGGAAAGCAAGCCCATACCACTCCCTATCTGACACTCCTGCCTGTCTGGCAAGGGGCTGTGAATGCTCCCACATTGCTGGACCAACATTAGGAGGCAGACAGTGCCAGGCCAGTCTGCCCCCAGCAACCTAGCCAAATCAGTGTACAGTGAAGTGGACTTGCCTGCCTCCTGTAGCTCTGCCCACTAGACAATGTAGTGAGAGCTATCATACCCAGATAAGCAAGCACTGGAGCATGCCTGGCCCACCCACCCTGACATATCAAAGCAAAACAAAAAATCAGGGAAAAGCAAGAGAACATAGAATCAATAAATAAAGAAAATAGTATCTTAATGTCTCCAAGATAGCTGATAATATCAAAACATATAAAAAAGCAGGACAAGATGGCTCAGTAAGTCACCAAAATAAAGAATCAGATGACCTTTCAGTAGAAGAAAAGGTAGTGGAACTACCTCATGTGGAATTCAAAAGACATATTTAGGGCTCTCCAAGTGATTAGAAAAGAGATAAAGGAAAACACAGACAAAACCAATGAAAACACAACCAAAATCAAGGAAAACACAGTCAAAACAATAGGATAATTCAGGAAAACTATACAAGAACAACATGTCAAAATAAATAAGCATTTAGAAATCACACAAAATAGCAATTAGAAATCCAAAGGAGAGACAACAAAATTTCAGAAATGGACAACTCAATAGACAGAAGCAAATTTAAACAATGGAAGACACAATCAATGAGACTGAAGATAAATTCATGGGTGCCACTTTGAGGAAAAATCAGAGAAAAGAATGAAGAAAACCTAAGAAATATGTGGGACACAATCAATAGCGCGGCTATTAGCGTGATTAGAGTTCAAGAACGGGGAAGAAAATGGAAAACACAGAGAAGATTGTTGAAAATTTGCTGGCAGAACACTTCCCAAGTATCATGAAAAAACTGACTCCATATATTTATGGAGCCCTGGTGGCACAGTGGTTAAGAGGTCAGCTGTTTACCAAAAGGTCAGCAGTTTGAATTCACCAGCTGCTCCTTGGAAACCCTATGTGGCAGTTCTACTTTGTCCTATAGGGTAGCTATCAGTTGGAATTTACAGAGACAGAGACACAGAGAGATACTTATATCAAGGAAATGGCACATGTGGTTGTAGAGGCTTGAAAGTCCCAAGCCTGTTGGTCAGGCTGGAGGCTTCTCCTGGCCCACGTAGCTGCAGCAGCGGGAAAACCAAGATCAGCAGGTCAGACAGCAGTCCTCTGGTTCACAGACCGAGGAGGCTGACAAATCCTAAGATGAGCAGGTAAACTGCTAGCTCAAGTCCCAAGAACTGGAGGTCAGAGGTAGGACTGAGAGTGACCAAAAGCCAGTAAGCTTTGCCAGAAAGTCTGTATACATTGGAAGCAGGCCCCGAGGAAACTCCCTTTCAACTGCTGGCTGTTCATAGCGGATCTCATCATGCAGATGATTACATTATAGTGTGTCTCATTATAGAGTTGATTACATAATTACATAGCTGCCAAACTACATCATAACTGCAAAACCACTGAGAAACATCGCCCAGCCAAGTTGACACACAACTTTAATCATCACAGACCCCAAAAGAAAGTTACCAAACATATTATAATCACACTTGCCAAAACCAAAGACAAAAACAGAATCCTGAGAGCAGCTTGAGAAAAACAAAGTCACTTAAAAAGGGGAAACAATAAGACAAAATTCTGATTACTCGGCAGAAACTATGCAGGTAAGAAGGCAATGGGATGACATATATAAAACCTTGAAAGAGGAAAACTGCCAACCAAGAATAATATATCCTGCAAAACTCTCTCTTCAATACAATGGAAAAATTAGGACATTTCTGGATAAACAGAATTTGTAAAAATCAAACTAAACTTACAAGAAATATTAAAGGGAGTCCTTCAGTTAGATAATCATACAACATTAGAAACAACAACCATAATCTAGGACACAGGGGAGCATCAGCCAAACACCAACCTAGGTAAAGAACTCTCGCTAGAAGACTTAAAACAGGGAAACAGAGACATCGATCTGTATGTCAAAACAACAAAAAGGGGAATAAACAATGTAGGTATAGAACTTTCAAATGGAGAAGAAGTCAAGGCCATATCAAGCAACAGAAGACTGCTTCAAGCTTAGGAAAATTTCAAGGTAACCACAAAGAAAGTCAACAAACATCCTCATCAGAGTAAAAAAGAAGAAAAACATACAGTCTTAGTAAACACAAAATCTTTAATTACCAAAGAAAAGAAAAGAAAATCCACAAACAAAAGGAATTTAGCACAGCAAAGTAAGATGAACAAAGAAAATGCCAGCACCACTAAAAAGAAAGAAAAAGAGAAAAAAAGCACAACAATATGACAGCAATAAACTCATATCTATTGATACACACACTGAGGGTAAATCACTTAAATGCACCCATAAAGAGACAGAGAGTGGCAGAATGAATTAAAAAAAACTGATCCATCAATATGCTGTCTACAAGATACACACCTTAGACACAAAGACATAAATATATTAATAATTAAAAGATGGAAAAAATATATCAAGCAAACAATGATCACAAAAAGGCAGGGGTGGCCATACTAATCTCAGATAAAATTGACTTTAGGACAAAATCAACCATAAAAGACAAGGAAGGACATTATTTAATGATTAAAAGGACAATCCACCAAGAAGACATAACCTTAATAAAAATATACGCACCTAACGACAGGGCTCCAAAATACCTAAAACAGGCTCTAACAGCGCTGAAAAGAGGAATAGACAGTTTCTCAGTAACAGTAGTAGACTTTAAAACACCACTCTCAGTAAAGGACAGAACATCTAGAAAGAAACTCAACAAACATATAGAAGACCTAAAGGCCACAATCAACTGACTTGACCTCACAGACATATATAGAACAATTCACCCAACAGCAGAAAATTATAAATTCTTTTCCAACACGCATGGAACAGTCTCCAGAATAGACCACATTTTAGGCCACAAAGCAGCCCTCAATGAAACCCAAAACATCAAAATAATACAAAGCATTCTCTCTGATCACAACACCATGAAAGTAGAAATCAATAACAGGAAGATCAAGGAAAAAAATAAAATACATGGAAACTAAATAACAACTTGCATGCAAACAACTGGGCAATATAAGAGATCAAAGAGGAAATTAAAAAAAATTCCTAGAATCAAATGAGAATATAAACACATCTTACCAAAACCTTTGGGATACAACAAAGGCAGTGCTCAGAGGTCAATTTATAGCAATTAAGCTCATGCATTAAAAAAGAAGAATGGGCCAAAATCAAAATGTTAGATCTACAACTCGAACAAATAGGAAGAGAACAGAAAAAGAAGCCAACATCCACCAGAAAAAAGGAAATAATAAAGATTAGAGCAGAAACAAATGAAATAGAGAACAGAAAAAAGAAAGACTCAACAAGACCAAAAACTGGTTCTTTGAAAAGATCAACAAAATTGACAAACCAGCGGCCAAACTAACAAAAGAAAAACAGAAGAGGAAGCAAATTACCCAAATAAGAAATGAGACATGAGACGGGGGACATTACAAGCCCCAACTGAAATAAAAAGGGTCATAAATAGAATAGTATCAAGAATTGTACTCCAACAAATTTGAGAACCTAGAGGAAACGGACAAATTTCTAGAAACACACTACCTACCGAAATTAACACAAACCAAGATAGAAAACCTGAACAGATCCATAACAAGAGAAGAGATTGAAGCGATAATAAAACAACTCCCAACAACAACAACAACAAATTCCTGGCCAAGATGGCTTCACTGGTGAATTCTACTAAACATTCAGAACAGAGCTGACACTACTACTCCTCAAACTATTTCCAAGCACAGAAAAGGAAGGAATACTCCTGAATTAATGCTATGAAGCCAGCATAACCCTGATACCAAAGCCAGGCAAAGACACCAAAGAAAATTACTGACCAATTTATCTCATGAATATAGATGCAAAAAAACAAAATTCTAACCAATAGAATTCAGCATCATATCAAAAAAAATAATACACTGCAACCTAGTGGAATTCATACCACTTATGCAAGGATGGTTCAACATTAGAAAATCAATCAATGTAAACCACTTCATAAATAGAACAAAAGAAAAGAATCACACAACCATCTCAACTGACACAGAAAACACATTTGATAAAGTCCAACACCCATTCCTGATAAAAACTCTCAATAAAATAGGAATAGAAGGGAAATTTCTCAGTATTATAAAGGGCATCTAAGTGCAGCATACATTTCTTGTTAAATTTATTCCTAGGTATATTTTTATTGTTACGATTTTGAACACAGGAGATTTTTTCTTTGTATGTTCTAAACTGGTTGTCTTGGTTTCCTAGTGTACCGTAACAGAAATACCACAAGTGAGTTGTTTTAATAAACAGAAATTTATTTTTTTTCACAGTTCAGAAGACTAGAAGTATGGATTTAGGGCACCAGCTCTAGGGGAAGCTTCCCTCTCTGTCATCTCTGGGGGAAGAACTTTGTCTCTTCCAGAATTCCTCAGAACCTTGGCTATCTATCACCACATTGCATCTCTCTTCCCGTTTGTGCTCATTTATCTCTGTGCCTAATCCGCTCTTTTTATATTTTGAAAGTTTAAGATACACCCTACACCGATATGATTCATTAACATAACAAAGAAAACCCTATTCCCAAATACAGTTACATTCACATGTATAGGGGTTAGGATTCCAACACATATTTTGTGGGGACACAATTCAATCCATAAAACCAAAACCAAACCCGTTGTCACTGAGCAGCAGATTGCCCAATGCAATACATCATTTGATTTCTTGACTGCTGCTTCCGTGGGCGTTGATTGTGGATCCAAGTAAAATGAAATCCGTGACAACTTCAATCTTTTCTCCACTTATCATGATGTTGCTTATTGGTCCAGTTGTGAGGATTTTTGTTTTCTTTATGTTGAGGTGTAATCCATACTGAAGGCTGTAATCTTCAATATTCATCAGTATCTGCTTCAAGTCCTCTTCACTTTTCAGCAAGCAAGGTCGTGTCATTTGCATGATAAAAGTTGTTAATGAGTCTTCCTCCAATCCTGAT
>NW_004444122.1:4324838-4326429 GCF_000243295.1 Trichechus manatus latirostris | reverse complement strand
ATGATGTTGCTTATTGGTCCAGTTGTGAGGATTTTTGTTTTCTTTATGTTGAGGTGTAATCCATACTGAAGGCTGTAGTCTTTGATCTTCATCAGTAGGTGCTTCAAGTTCTCTTCACTTTCTGCAAGCAAGATTGTGTTGTCTGCATATTGCAGGTTGTTAATGAATCCTCTTCCAATCCTGATGCTGTTCTTTTTCATATAGTCTAACTTCTTGAATTATTTGCTCAGCATGCAGACTAAATAAATATGGTGAAAGAATATAACCCTGATGTACACGTTTTCTGACTTTAAACCACACAGTATCCCTTTGTTCTATTTGAATGACTGTCACCTCTTGATCTATGTACAGGTTCTGCATAAGCACAATAAAGTGTTCTGGAATTCCCATTCTTTGCAACATGATTCGTAATTTGTTACGATCCACATAGTCAAATGCCTTTGCATAGTCACTAAAACACAGGTAAACATCTTTCTGGCCTTCTCTGCTTTCAGCCAAAATCCATCTGACATCAGCAATGATGTCCCTTGTTTCACGTCCTCTTCTGAATCCAGCTTGAATTTCTGGAAGTTCCCCATCAATGTACTGCTATAACCGTTTCTGAATTATCTTCAGCATAATTTTACTTGCATGTGATATTAATGAAATTGTTTGATAATTTCTGCATTCTGTTGAATCACCTTTCTTTGGAATAGGCACGCATAAGGATCTCTTCGAGTCAGTTGGCCAGTTATATAATCCGGTATATATTGACTATGCAGTATATATTATACATATATTTATATATAATATGTTGTTGTTTTTGTTATGTGCCTTCAAGTTGGTTCCAACTCATAGCGACCCTATAGGACTGAGTAGAACTGACCCACAGGGTTTCCAAGGAGCAGCTGGTAGATTTGAACTGATGACCTTTGGTTAGCAGCTGAGCTCCTAACTACAGCACCACCAGGGCTCCTTTGTGGTCATAGTCAATATATACTGCACTATATTATACATACGGAGTCCTGGTGGCGCAGTGGTTAAGCATTTGACTGCTAACCAAAAGCTTGACAGTTAAAATCCACCAGCCACTCCTTGGAAGCCCTATGGGGCAGTTCTACTCTGTCCTATAGGGTCTCATGAGTTGGAATCGGCTCGACGGCAATGGGTTTGGTTTTTTGTTTTTGGGACCACAAAATCTGAAGCAATCAGTACTCTTATAAAACCTTTCTTGATACCTCACCCAACCTCTCCTGATTCTAAATATTATAGCTGGGATTTATTTTACCCAACTTCTTGATGACAAATTGTTTTTTACTGTATCACGAATCTTTCCTTTGAAGAATTGCCTGTGCCATTTAAATTCTCTTTCATAGCCATACTTACAGCAATTGTTTAGATTTAATCCATCTTTAAGATATTTTAGGGCTTACTTCTTTTCCTTTTGTCCCATGGCTTCTCCATGCTTGAATTCTTGGTTTTGATTTATCTCACAATTGCCTGGTATATATTTTCAAGTAAAGTTTTTTTTTTTTTTTTAATATTTTATTGTACTTCAGGTGAAGGCTTACAGAACAGATAGTTTCTCATGTAACAGTAGCACACATGCTGT
>NW_004444122.1:4299675-4315699 GCF_000243295.1 Trichechus manatus latirostris | reverse complement strand
GATTGTTGATTCTCTGTTTGGCTTAGTTTTTCGGATCTTTGTTGTGGAGGGACGGCGTGGTGCTTCTGCCTAGACCGCCATCTTGCCGGAGTCCCTTCAAGTAAAGTTTTTGGGAAGAATATGGGAGCAGTATATTTTCTAAGAGCTTGCAAATCTGACAGTCTTCCTTTTGCCTTTACTCATGAACCATAAATTTGGCTGTGAATAGAATCTTTGGATCACAGCATTTTAAAATCAAAAGTCTGTAGACCTTACTTCACTGTTTTCTGCCTTTGAATTATGTCTCCCTTCCACTTTATTTACATCTTTGCTATAGTATTTCCCCCATTATATGGTGATATATCTCTTTGTATGACAGCCTATACAATGAGTACTTGACAGCATAGCAGTATCTTACTGATCTTTGAGTCCCCGAGACCTTTGATTCTCCGAGAGCACCCCACCCAGCACAGAGTAGGTGCTCTGCAAAAGTAACTTGAATTAAGAAATACATGAATAAACAAGCTCCACAAATTATAATGTTCTACATAAATATAAGTGCAAGACCATTATCCTCCGATAGCTCTTCGGTATATACGGAATCTCATAAAATTTTGTTTAAAAGTCTTTCCATTAAAGTTAATATTATTTTTAGTTCTGTTTATTGATTAATTGATTTTTCAGGTGAGAGTATGGCTGAGGCTAAAAGTAGAGCCTGGCATAGGCTTCCTCCCAGGACTTTGTTGTTAAAGGTGACTTCCCATCTAGAGAGTTGATCATCAGGAGTTACTATTTAATGAAGGTCAATTAAGTTGTGTTTAAAAATAGCCCAGAGGAGGAGCAACCTTAGGAGAAAGCTGACATCCCCATTACAAAGGTCTCAATCATTTGGCCAAAGCTCAAACATTATAAGCTTAGCACAATATATGTCAGAAACAACCAAGCATCTTTTCAACGATAGTACAGCATGGTGGACAGGCAAGTTTCAGAGTCTGACAAAACTAGGCATGAATATAACCTAACTAGCCTGGGATTGTAACATACGCCAGGAACTGAGCTTCAGATTTCTCCAAAGTAAAATTGTAATAATGCAACCTACCTCCTAGGGGTCTTTACAGAATGAACTAGGATAAGGCATTTAACGGACTTAACAGTACCTGAAAAACTATTAAGTACACAATTAATGTGAATTCTATTCCCTTGTTACATATCTTAAATATGACCACAAATTAGTGAATAATTCAGGTTTAGAAGTTGTCCGATAGTCATGAAGAGTCTTTTGTTTGGCAATTTATCACTAATACCTATTCAGTGAGTAGCAAATCATCATTTGTTTCGGACTTGGAATGGTGTCTTAAAAGAGCCCTGGTGGTGCAATGGTTAAGCTCTCGGCTACTAACCCAAATGTTGACAGTTTGACCCACTCAGCAGCTCTGCAGGAGAAATACCTGGCAGACAGAAAACCCTATGGGGCAGTTTTGCTTTGTCACATGGGGTTTGCCATGGGTCGGAATCAGTTTGGCAGCACTCAACATCAACAACATGGTGCCTTAAAATTATAAATATTGACTAGAATTTTTTTTTTTTAAATACCATCTTTGCTATTTAGTTTATTTGCTATGTCAGAAGAAGTCCATACATCAGACTGGCATCTTAAAAACAGAGGTCTGGAATCCAAAAAACATAGATATGATTCAAATTCAATTGAGCTGATTTGGGCATAAATATTTACCTTCCCCCTTTTCCAAACTTATCATTTTAACAATGGCCAAAAATATTGGGTAAAATATTCTTTAAGTGCTAGAAAATATGAAAGAAAAGGGGAAAAACTAAAACAGGCAAATAACATCCATATACATTCCTAAAAAAAAACTAAGACTTGAAGCTTCGCAGTTGACAAAGAAATATATCAAAAAAAAGAATTGAAAAATAGGGAAGACATTGTCAAAAACAATGCTGATGAGTAAATAAGTCAGAAAAACTCAGAGCTGGTATCTAAATAATTGTTAATAGGATTATAAAACTTAATGTAAATGTTAAAAAGCATTCTTAGAAAAAAGTTCATCATATAAATGTCAATAATATTATTTACATTATTTTTTTAACTTATTATTAATCATCAATAGATATATTGGCTAATATAAAGCCTTAGATATTCGCACACACACACACAAATTCAAACAAAACAGAAGAAAAAAGTTATGCAAAGAGCAGGAACGAAGTTAAAGCATGCTATATTTCTCCACACATGCAACAAGTAAATAAATCCTTTTTCCTTCTCACTTTTTTTTTCCTTCTTTGTGGTAAAAAAATATTTAACAAAATGTTTGGAAATTCCACAATTTCTGTATGTACAATTCAGAAACATTGATTATGTTCATCATGCTGTACAACCAACACCACTATCCTTATCCAGATTATTCCACCACCACTGACAGAATTCTTCTCACTTTTTTTTTCTTGAAATACAGAACTTTGTTTAGAAATGGTTTAAAGCAGAAAAAAATCCTGTCAAGAAAGACCAGGTGAAAAATGGGTTCCCAAGAAACTGGAGTTTTAGGGCAACAAAAGTCTAAAAGGCCACGAAAAAGGAAAGCATCACTGTCCTTTGACCACTGGGTAACTGCTTGCACTTTTTTTTGTGTGTGTGTGTGGCATTTTTAATAACTGAATTTGTGTTTTTCTCTGAATTCAACACACAGCATGCACTACACAACCATTTTATCATAAAATACTTGTTTTCTACATGCGTTTTAGGACAAGCTACCACCAGAAACAAGTCAACTAAAACACATCAGGGGCTGAACAATCTCAGTCCTGGGGACACACATTCTGCAGAATTCTGTCCAAGGGACTGGATAGGCCACGGGCAAAGCGAATGAGGGAGCGTTAAGGAAGGACATGTTTTAAATATTAATGATTAAATCAGACATAGTACTGTATTTTCTGCAGAAGAAAATTAACATTAAGTAACATGCTAGCGAATTTTATCTCCAAAGAGATTAGTGAACTGGCAAAGTACTGTGATAACAATAGAGCGCTGTGGACAGCAGGTACTGAAAACACCCGAGCCCTGCAGATCCCAAGGTAGTGACGGCCTTCACTCATCACTCCCTTTGCCCAAGGCCCGGAAAGAACTTGCAGCATCATCACCTGCCTGCTCTACTTCTCTCTAAGCAGAAAACTTTGAAGAGCCAACAAAGAGGAGTCCTCAGTGGGCAAAGGGAGCAGAGAAGAGAAACATGGTAAATGTAAGCTTCAAAAGACAGTGAAATGGGACACAGCCCCCATTCAAATCCCACAGATGTGGGCAAGTCCCCCAAAACAGTTGTTAGATTGAAACACTGGACACACCTTATTTCCCAAAAAAACATAATACATAGAAATTTTGGGATCTTTTCACTTTTGATAGAAAAATGCCAGTTCAATATATTTTTTATCTCAAAGTAATGAGAATAGAATTAAAATATATATATATAGCTCCTAATGGAAGAAAGCCCTGGTGAGCTACTTCTGAAAAATCAGCCATTGAACACCTATGAAGCATAATTCTACTCTGACATACATGGGGTCACCATGAGTTGGAATCAAAACTCCGTGGCAACTGGTTTGGTTTTGGGTATTGTTTCTAAAACACTAAAAGGAATAACCAAACCCACTGCTGTCAAGTTGATTCTAACTCATAGCGACCCCATAGTTTCCGAGGCTGTAAATCTCCACGGAAGCACGCTGCCACGTCTTTCTCCCGAGGAGCCGCTGGTGACTCCAAACCACCGACCTTTCGGTTTGAACTTTCAGTTAGCAGTCGATCACTTTAACCACTGTGTACCACTAGGGCTCCTTAAAAGGAATAACAGGTTTGAACAGAAGACTAATTTAGAGGTAGAGAGAGCAATTTGAAAAAGGGGAAAAAAATCAAGGAAGCAAAAATAGAAAGTGAAAAATAATTAAGATCAGACACATCTATTACCACAAGAAATAGAAATGTATTAAACTCTTCAATTATAAAAAGAAAGTCTCTAATATTGAGTCCAATAACAAAATTCAACTTCGCTGTTTGCAAGAGACAGATCTTATTTAAAATAACAGGATATAAAATAAAATGATTAATGAAGAAGTACCTGGCAAAAAAAAACAAAAAGGACAACAACATTATTATCAAACCAAGAAAAATTCTAAACAAAAAACATTAAGAACAGGTTAATTCATGATAAAAGTAAATCCAAAATAAATGCATAACAATTAAGAAATTTTATAATTTTTATAGTTATCATGAAAATGTACAAAGTCAATCTATTAGAAATAGTAGGAAAAGTTGACAGAACCACAATCACAGTGAAAGAGTTTAATCTACATCTCTTGATATCTGAAAGAACAAGTTAATCAAAATTATATGATGATGATTCTAATATTTTAATAATAACACCAATAAACTTCTTTAATAGCCATAAATTATTAAATTCTTTAATTCAGCCACAGAATACAGTTCCCTCTCAAAAATACCATTTTGAACAAAGAAGTTAAGAACAAAAGATTGTCCAGAGAAATTCAAACAGCTGGAAATTAAAAAATTTTTTTTTTTTTTAAATGACACTGATATTAAAGAGGAAATAATGGTCAGTTTCCGCTCTGAAACTAACTTTTTTTTTTTTTAATAATCCACCCAATTATTGTGCACTATAATTCACATTAAACTGCACTATTAGCAGCCCAGGCTGGAATTATACCATCTGTACACCTTCTCTGGGAAACAAATGGCAGGTACCATCTCCTCCTAGCTCTTGTCTCATCACTATCTGGGGTTCCTATTAGCCTCTTTCTGCCTACCAGGGACTTGGGGTTCTGGGGTGTGAAATCAAAGCACATGTTTTCTTCTGAACACCTCCCAAGATTCTTGTTGACATTTTCTCCCTCCCCCAATTCACAGTCTATTTATTCTGGAAGCTTGGATCTTCATGTATCCTTTCAAAACTCTTGTTTAGACTCCAACTTAACTGTAACCCTTTTTTTTTCTGTGCTTTGCTGTTGTCCTTTTACCTGAGTCTGCAGGCCCTAAATTCCTTAACCATCAATGGGCTAAACCCAGGAGGGGCAAAGATAAAAGGAAGTTTAAGGAAAAATTATAACAAATTCAAATACAAAAATGCAATTTTTACTTTGCAATATGAGCATAATCTTGATTAAAAAAATAAAAACTTGGTCCAACACATCACACATACAAAAAACTAGGTCAATCTCACTTAAGAATATGGATGTAAAATTGTTAAATAAAATATTAAATACAATCCAGACATATATAAAAAGAGTAACACAAGATTTGCCACAAATTAGCAAAATGTTGATAATTGTTGAAGATAGGTATAACAATTCGTTATACTCTTTTCTCTACTTTTATTTCTGAAAATTTACGTAGTAAGTTGTTTTTTAAAATTTTATTGTTTTAAGTGAAATTTTATAGCGCAAATTAGTTTCTCATTCAAAAATTTATAGACAAATTGTTTTGTGACATTGGTTGCAATCCTCGCAATGTGTCAGCACTCTCCTTCTTTCCTGTTACACCCCGGGAGCCCTGTGTCAATTCATTCAGGTTTCCCATCCCTTCTTGTCTTCTCATTCTTTACTTTTAGGCAGGTGTTGCCCATTTGGTCTGGTATACTTGACTGAACTAAGGAGCATGTTCCTCATGGGTGTTATTGTTTGTTTTATAGACCTGTCTGAGAGCCATACTCTCAGGGTTCCTCTGGTCTCTATCAGACATGCAAGCCTGGTCTTTTTTTGTAAATTGGAAATTTGTTCTACATTTTTCTCCTGTTCTATCTGAGATCTTATATTATGATCCCTGTCAGAGCAGTTGGTGGTGGTAGCTGGGCACCATCTTCTTCTTCTGGGCTCAGACTGGTGGAGGCTGTGATTTATGTGGTCCACCAGTCCTTTGGACTGACTAATATTTTCCTTGTGTCTTTGGTTTTCTTCATTCTCCTTTGCTCTGAACTTGATGGGACCAGTAGATGTGTCTTAGATGGCAGCTCACAAGCTCTTAAGACCCCAGACTCTACTCACCAAAGTAGGATGTAGAACATTTTCTTTATGAACTATGTTATGCCAATTGACCTAGATGTCTAGATGTCCCCCAAGACCAATGCCAGTAATGTCGAGGTGAGATGGTATCTCATTGTAGTTTTGATTCGCATTCTCTAATGGCCAATGATTGTGAGCATTTCCTCATGTGTCTGTTAGCTGCCTGAATGTCTTCTTTGGTGAAGTGTCTGTTTATATCCTTGGCCCATTTTTTAATTTGATTGTTTACCTTTTCGTTGTTGAGATGTTGAAGTATTCTATAGATTTTAGAGATTAGACCCTTGTCAGATAATTGTAGACAGAAAATTTTTCCCAGTTTGTAGGTTTTCTTTTTATCTTTTGGTGAAATCTTTTGTTTACTTTTTAGGGGCTCCCAGTTATCTAGTTTATCCTCTGGTGTTTGTACATTGTTTGTTATGGTTTGTTTCCTATTTATGCCATGTATTAGGGCCCCTAGCATTGTCCTTGTTTTTCTTCTATGATATTTATCGTTTTAGGGTTTATATTTAAGTCTTTGATCCATTTTGAGTTAGTTTTTGTGTATGGTGTGAAGTATGGATCCTATGTCACTTTTTTACATATGGATATCCAGTTTTGCCAGCACCATGTGTTAAAAAGACTGTCTTTTTCCCATTTAATGGACTTTGGTTCTTTGTTAAAGATCAGCTGACCGTAGGCAGATGGATTTATGTCTAGATTCTTGATTTTGTTCCATTGGCCTATGTGTATGTCGTTGTACCAGTACCAGGCTTTTGTAATTACCGTGACTGTAGAGTAGGTTCTGAGATAAGGTAGTGTGAGGCCTCCTACTTTGTTCTTTTTCTTCAATAATGCTTTACTTATCCGGGGCCTCTTTCCTTTCCATATAAAGTTGCTGTCTTAGGCTGGGTTCTCTAGAGAAGCAAAACCAGTAAAGTGTATAAATATATACAGAGATTTATATCAAGGAAACAGCTCATGCTATTGTAGAGATTGGAACGTCCCAAGTCTATGGATCAGGATAGAGGCTTCTGTCAATTCACATAGCCACAGGGGCTGGCGAACTCAAGATCTGCAGGTCAGAGAACAGGGCTCCTGCTCACAGGCTGTGAAAATCTATGAATCCCAAGATCAGCAGATAAGGTGATAGCTCAAGTCCTGAGAACCGGAGGTCAGACAAACAGGAGGCAGCTGCAGGATCCAAAGGGAGCAAAAGCCAGAAGTTCTGCTTATATTTGGATGCAGGCCACACCCCTAAGAAAACTCCTTTTCAACTGATTGGCTACTCACAACAGATTCCATCTTGGGAGTGATGACATATAAACACTGAAAATCATGGCCCAGCAAAGCTGACACACAATCTTAACCATCAGAGTTGGTGATTAGTTTTTCCATCTCGTTAAAAATGTTGTTGTTAGATCAAAACTATAATGAGTTACCATCTCACCCCAATAAGACTAACATTAATCCAAAAAACACAAAATAATAAATGCTGGAGAGGTTGTGGAGAGACTGGAACACTTATACACTGTTGGTGGGAATGTAAAATGGTACAACCACTTTGGAAATTGGTTTGGAACTTCCTTAAAAAGCTAGAAATAGAAGTACCATACGATCCAGCTATCCCACTCCTTGGAATATATCCTAGAGAAATAAGAGCCATCACACGAATAGATATATGCACACCCATGTTCATTGTAGCACTGTTCACAATAGCAAAAAGATGGAAACAACCTAGGTGCCCATCAATGGACAAATGAATAAACAAATAAGGTATATCCACACAATGGAATACTACGCAATGATAAAGAACAACGATGAAGCCATGAAACATCTTATAACATGGAGGAAGCTGGAGGTCATTATGCTGAGTGAATTTAGTCAGTCACAGAAGGACAAATATTATATAAGACCACTATTATAAGAACTCAAGAAAAGGTTTAAACACAGAAGAAAACATTCTTTGATGGTTATGAGGGTGGGGAGGGAGGGTGAGGGTTATTCACTAACTAGATAGTAGACAAGAATTATCTTAGGTGAAGGGAAGGACAGCACACACTACAGGGAAAGTCAGCACAACTGGACTAAACCAAAGCTAAGAAGTTTCCTGAATACAATCAAACACTTTGAGGGACAGAGTAGCAGGGGTAGGGGTCTGGGGACCATGCTTTCAGGGGACATCTAGGTCAATTGGCATAACAAAGCTTATTAAGAAAATGTTCTGCATCCTACTTTGGTAGTGGCATCTGGGGTCTTAAAAGCTTGCAAGCGGCCATCTAAGATGCATCGGTTGGTCCCAATCACCTGGGGTAAAGGACACAAGAAAAGTATTAGCCCAAGAGACAGAAAAGGCCACATAAACCAGAGACTTCATCAGCCTGAGACCAGAAGAACTAGATGGTGCCTGGCTACCACCAATGACCGCCCTGAAAGGGAACACAACAGAGAGTCCTGGATGGAGCAGGAGAAAGGTGGGGTGCAGAACTCAAAGACCAGACTTAATGGTCTGACTGAGACTGGAGGAACCCCAGAAAGCATGGCCCCTGGATTCTCTGTCAGCCCAGAACTAAAACAATTTCCAAGGCCAACTCTTCAGACAGGGATTGGACTGGACTGTGGAACATAAAGTGATACTCGTGAGGAGTATGTGTCTTAGCCCAAGTAGATACAAGAGACTAAACAGGCAGCTTCTGTCCGGAGGTGAGATGGGAAGGCAGAGAGGGTTAGGAGGTGGTTGAATGGACATGGGGAATGAGGGGTGGAAAGGAGGAGTGTGCTGTCACAGTATGGGGAAAGCAATTAGAGTCACATAACAATGTATATATAAATTTTTGTATGGGAAAAAATTAAAAAAAAATATTCAGGGTTGACAAGCTGCTCTTGTTGTGGGCACACTTAATAGGGAGAATTTGTTCTCAGGTAGGCAGGGCAAGAGGACATATCTTCTAATAGTATCTAGAGATCTCGTTTGAATCCAAGCCCTGACTCTGAAAGTGTGCGTACTGTTCTTAGAGAAATGTTGACTTAGGTCTGACTTTTACTACTTATAACTCTAAGCACCACCACCACCAGTTGCTGTTGCATTGACTCCAACTCATGGCGACCTCATGTATGTCAGAGGAGAACTGCACTCCATAGGGTTTCCGATGTCTACTTTTCTAGAAGTAGATCGCCAGGCCTTTCTTCCAAGATGCCTCTGTGTGGACTTGAACCTCCAGCCTTTCAGTTGGCAATGATTGTGTTAACTGTTTGCACTATGCAAGGGCTCCATAACACTAGGCAGGAGGAGACATTAAATTCCTTAAAGAATATTGGAGTAACATTGCCATGAAAACATCACAATCAACTTCCCTGTCAGTATTTCCAGCTCTGCACTTTAAGTCAAGCTAAGTGGAGCCCATGTTAACCTTCAGAGCTTCAGAGTTTTAAAAAAACAAAACGCCAACAGAATGAAGAGTGAAGAGGGTACTGACCGGGCACCGTCACCTCCACGTACAGATCACATTTCAGTCACCTGGAGAAGAGAAGTCAGAGGAAGGTCACAGAAGCACTTGGCTCTTGGCTTTGCTCTCTGCAGCGAGAAGCTTTATCATGTACCCTGATAAAAACAGGCAGGAAGGGCTCAAGGTGGAAATTAAACGGAGGCAAATTGTTGGTGTCTTGACACCAAATGTATCTTTTGACCTGTTTCGGCAGTTTCTTTAGCAACCATAAAGCCTCCCACGGACTTATTAGGAGGTACAGAGAGGCTGACAGGAGGTGATTTATCCAGTAACCTCTCAGAGGCAGAAGGGCCTGGGCCCACAGGTTCCCATTGTCCTTTCTTCTGCGGCCAGTTCAGCCGTACACAAATACTTAAAAAAAAAATTTGTTGTTGTTAGATGCTGTTGAGGTTCCAACTCATAGTGACCCTATGTACAACAGAATGAAACACTGCCAGGTCCGAACCATCCTCACAATCGTTGTCTATGTTTGAGCCCACTGTTGCAGCTGTGTGTCAATCCATCCTTCCAACCGGAGAGGCTCATCTTTGGCAATATATCAGACAATGTTCTGCTGCTATTCATAAGGTTTTCACTGGGCAATTTTTTTTTAGAAATAGATTGCCAAGTCGTTCTTCCTAGTCTGCCTTAGTCTGGGGAAGCTTCTCTGAAACCTGTCCACCATAGGTAACCCTCCTGGTATTTGAAATACCGGTGGCAGAGCTTCCAGCATCACAGCAACACGCAAGCCACTATGGTACGGCAAACTGACAGACGCGTGGTGGTGAACAAAGATTTACCTGCCTTTTTTTCTTGTCAATAATCTCATTTAGTTTCTCCCCATAGAATATCCTATTCCTCACTCCTTTTCGATTTCTAATCTCCCCAAACCCTCACCAGGATTAAATTCACAAGACTCTAATCCTATTGTTTCTACCTAATTAATCTGGGGAAGCAATTCATACCAATTGGTGCTGCGTGGTCACGGAAAGGGTAATAAACCGAGCATCGGGACACCAGATTGATTTATTAACTGGGTTGCCTTGGGTTGGTAAGTTTAGCACTGTGAGCCTTCATTTCCTAATCTGTAAAATGGGTGCGCACTGCATTCTCCAGAGCCCTAGTTTTCACAGAGATGTCTCAGTCACTGGGGGAAGCCTGGGAGGGAGGCTGAAGGTGAAGGTTCCACTTAGCCTCTCCCCATTTCTCCCCTTCACTAGATCCCTCACCCCCAGTTTTTTACCTATTTTGTGTATTGAAATGCTGTCATCACCCAGTGTTCATCCACAGGCTTCCCCACCCTTGACATCTAGCTGAAATGGCGTTGGATCCCTCAATTTCATACCTAGTACAGTCCATATGATCCTCCTGATTATCATCAACCCAAGGGAGGTCTAAGTACCTGTGGCCTCGTTTGCCTCTTGGATCTTGGTGTTCTACTCAGTCATACCAATTGGTCCTGATGTGAAACAGTCCTTTAGCTTTCTATAACAATAACAACACTACCACCAACAGATTCTGTATACAGGCATCCATGAGCTTAATAGACGTTTTTGGCGGATGGTTCTGGGGAGGAGGTTGCATTCTGCCACGCGTAGCCCTTGCCATCTGGCCAGCTCCCTGCCTCTTCCCAACCCTGCTCTTCACCCCGTCCCTGCAGGATTTCCCTGGCAGCTCCAAGCTGTTCCCTTCCTGTTATGTAGAGCAGCCTCTCTCTGCCTCTAAACACTCGGTGCCAGGTCCCTGAGAGTCACCTTCCATTTTAGGCACACATCAAAGGAAGTTTTCCAAGAAAAGCAGTTCTCTCCCTAAGAGTCTGGAGCTGTTATTTAGATTGTAACATTTTCCTCTTTCTTTGCATATGATTAGCATTTAATGTATCAAAAGGTTTCACTGCTAAACATAGTTTAAAAGCCATTGCACATCACTAAGTTTCCTTGCGATGCTAAAAAAACCAAAAACAACCCCTTGTGGTATTGCCGCATCATCAGTGATACCTTCAGATAATTTCATGCTTTCACCCAATTAGAATATAGCCACTGATATTAATATATTTTTAATTGGAAAATATTTCAAGCACACAAAAAACTATAAACCAGAGATTTTAAAACTGCGGTAGCATTCGTTAAGAAAAGAAACAATAAAATAGAATGGAGAATATCAGAGTTGATCAAGTTAGTAAGGGTGATATTTTTTCATGACACTTTTATCTGCATGCCTGTGTGCCCCCATGTACGTGTGCATGCGTGTGTGTGTGCTGGGTGACATTGTAAAATAACTTTTTACTGTGGATTACAGTAAAAAGAGTTTGAAAAACACAGTATAGACAATAATCTGATAAACACCTATGTACTCTGAACTCAGTTCTTTTGTAACATCATGCTGTATCCCGTCAGGGTTTTGTTTTTTTTTTTTTTATTAAAACATTACAGATACAACTGAAGCTGAGGCACTGTGTGTACTCTCTTCCTGACTCCATTTCTTCTTTTGCTACCTAGAAGTAAGCCCGTAATTTGGTGTTTATCATTCTCATGCATGTTGTTATGCTCTTACTACCTATTAAGCATACGGAGCTGTAAGCCTGTTTCAAGCTATTGCTCGTATTAAGTATATGGTATTGCTTTTCCCATTTAAACCTTTTTGTAAATTATTTCAAGGAACATCGTTCTGTAACTTTTAATTTTCTCTCAACATTCAAATTTTGAAATTTCTCCTTGCTGATATGTGGGACTCCGGTTCAGTTATTTTTATTGCTGTATAAATATACTGCAATTTATTTACACATTCGTCATGAGGGATGATTCCTTTAAGGATTATGGAAAATATTGCAATGAACATTCTTGTATATCTTCTTGCCCGCATGTGAGAAAATTATAAAACTGTTTTGTAAACCAGAAAAGATAGCTTGCCACATTCATGTTTACGATGTCACTTTCTCCAAAATAATAAAATAAGGTCCCTTCCTTAAACCAATCAATTACAAAGTGAATTAAAGACCTAAATGTGTGAAACAAAATTTAAAAATAAAGTGCAAGAAAATAGTTTTACTATATTGAAGTTAGAAAGGATTTCATAAGCAAGAAAGTACAAACAATAAAGGAAAGATGAAAACTTTCTACTATGTTAGCATTTAATACTTTTCTTTATTGAAAGACACAAAAATAAAATTTGAAATAAAATTCACAATTTGGGAGAAGATATTTCCATTGTAAGAAAGCTACAAAGAACTGTAGGTTATTTAAAAATCATTACACCCGAAGAATTTTCTTTTCTTCCCAACCGAAGGCCTTTTCTTTCTTTTTTAAAATTGAGGTGAAGTTCATGTCATGTAACATTAACCATTTTAAGGTGAACAATTCGGTACATTCATAATGCTGTGCCACCACTGCCTCGATCTAGCTCCCAACAATTTCCATCACCCCAAAAGGAAGCCCTGTACCCATTGTGGAGTTGCTCCTCATCCCCCCAGCAGCTTGTAACCACCCATTTGCTTACTCTATGGATTTGCCTCTTCTGCATATTTCATATAAATGGAATCATACAATATGTGACCTTTTGTTTTAGGCATCTGTTGCTTAGCATAGCAGTTCATCCCTATTATATTATGTACCAGTACTTCATTTCTTTCTATGGCTAACCAACATTCCATTCCATGGATATACTAGAATTTGTTTATTCAGTCATCCATTGACGGACATTGGGGCCCACTCTTCAGTCTAGTTTTCTTGCTTATCTCTTTGGATGACTAAGTCTGTTTTTATACATTGACTGATCTTGCTCTCTCTTCCCAGAATGACCTGGTGCCATCTACATTTCCCTTTGAAAACTTTACCTAATCCTCACGGCCCAGATTAACCTTGGCTTTTCCAGATTCACACACATGATAGTGAGGATGCCTTTCTCCAACCCATCATTGCACCTGTTTAATCTTTTCTTGGGAAATGTGCCAGAGGCAGATTTTTAAAATAAATTCACACTTGCATCAAAGGCTGAACATACGTTTTGGAGAACTATATGCAGTAGCCTTACAGCTATCGTTTTGAACACTAATCAGGCCATGACACTTCCAAGTACCTGCCATAGAGTGACCAGAAGCACATCTGTATTTCATTTATTACCATAGCTTGTGGCATATACCTTGATTAAACCAACTCAGCCATGTTGGCCACAACTGCTTGTACCAGGGATCAGTGTAGAGCTGAAGACAAAGGAGTAGGGAATGAAGGAGGCCAGCCACATCTGAGATGATTTGAAACCAAGTCTGCCCAGTACAAGTACTCTAGATTGGAAAGTAGCAGTCCACTACAACCCAATCTTATTTCTTTTAAATCTCTAAATACGAGGTGAACCCTGAAAAAGTTAGTCGCTTAAATTTTATCATTTTCCTAACAGTGCTGCATTACTTGTCCGGTTCTTTTTTTTTTAAATTGTACTTTAGATGAAGGTTTACAGAACAAACTAGCTTCTCATTAAACAGTTAGTGCACATGTTGTTTTATGACATTGGTTAACAACCCCACGACATGTCAACACTCTCCCTTCTTGACCTTGGCTTCCCTATTACCAGCTTTCCTGTCCCCTCTGCCTTCTAGTCCTTGTTCCTGGGCTGGTGTGCCCCTTTAGTCTCGTTTTGTTTTATGGGCCCGTCTAATCTTTGGATGAAGGGTGAATCACAGGGTGACTTCATTACTGAGCTAAAAGGGTGTCCAGGGGCCATACCCTCGGGGTTTCTCCAGTCTCTGTCAGGCCAGTAAGTCTGGTCTTTTTCTGGGAGTTAGAATGTTGTTCTACATTTTTCTCCAGCTCTGTCCGGGACCCTCTACTGTGATCCCTGTCAGAGCAGTCAGTTGGTGGTAGCTGGGCACCATCTAGTTGTACTGAACTCAATCCGGTGGAGGCAGTGGTAGTTGTGGTCCATTAGTCCTTTGGACTAATCTTTCCCTTGTGTCTTTGGTTTTCTTCATTCTCCCTTGATCCTGAAGGGATGAGACCAGTGGGGTATCTTAGATGGCCGCTCCCAAGCTTTTAAGACCCCAGACGCTACTCACCAAAGTCGAATGGAGAACATTTTCTTTATAAGCTGTGTTATGCCGATTGAGCTAAATGTTCGTCTAGACCACGGTACCCACAGCCCTCAGCCCAGCATTCTGCTGCCTCAGAGAGTTTGGATGTGTCTATGGAGCTTCCATGACCTTGCCTTGTACAAGTTGTTCTGACTTCCCCAGTACTGTGTACTGTCTTACCCTTCACCAAAGTTACCACTTACCTATTGGCTATTTAGTGTTTTTCCATCCCCACCCCTTCCCTCTCTCGTAACCATCAAAGATTGTTTCTTTTTGTGTGTAAACCTTTCCATGAGTTTTTACAGTAGTGGTTTCATACAATGTTTGTCTTTTTGTGATTGACTTATTTCACTCAGCATAATGTCCTCCAGATTGAGTCATGTTGTGAGATGCTTCCACAGATTCATCATTGTTCTTTATCCTTGCGTAGCACTCCATTGTGTGTATGTACCATAGTTTATCCATTCATCTGTTGATGGGCACCTAGGTTGTTTCCATCTTTTTGCTATTGTGAACAATGCCACAATGAACATGGGTGTGCATATGTCATTCGTGTGATGACTCTTATTTCTCTAGGATATATTCCTAGAAGTGGGACAGCTGGATCATATAGTATTTCTATTTCTAGCTTTCTAAGGAAGTGTCATATCGTTTTCCAAAGTGGTTACATCATTTTGCATTCCCACCATCAGTGCATAAGAGTTCCAATTTCTCCACAGCCTCTCCAGCATTTGTTATTTTCTATTTTTTTGAGTGAGATAGTATCGTATTGTGGTTTTGATTTGCATTTCTCTAATGACTAGTGATTGAGAGCATTTCCTCATGTGTCTGTTAGCCACTTTAATGTCTTATTTGGTGAAGTGTCTGTTCATTTCCTTTGCCCATTTTTTAATTGGATTATTTGTCTTTTTGTTGTAGAGGTGTAGGATTTTCCTGTAGATTTTACAGATGAGAAATTGTTGGATCTATAATATTAAAAAAAGTTTTCCCAGTCAGTAGATTGTCTTTTTATTCTTTTGGTGAAGAGTTGATGAGCATAAGTGTTGAATTTTTAGAAGATCCAAGTTGTCTAGCTTATCTTCTGGACTTTGTGTGTTGCTAGTTATGGTTTGTATCCTGTTAATGCCATGTATTAGGGCTTCTAGTGTTGATCCTATTTTTTCTTGTACGATCTTTATAGTTTTTGGCTCTATATTTAGGTCTTTGATCCCTTTTGAATTAGTTTTTATGTATGGTGTAAGGTGTGGGTCCTGTTTCATTTTTTTTGCAGATGGACGTTCAGGTTTGCTAGCACCACTTGTTAAAAAGATCGTCTTTTCTGCATTTGATGGACTTTGGGCCCTTGTCAAAGATCAGGTGACCATAGGTGGATGGATTTACATCTGGGTTCTCAATTCTGTTCCATTGGTCAATGTATCTAGTGTTGTACAAGTACCAGGCTGTT